>NW_015652201.1:9597-52936 GCF_001515625.1 Sinocyclocheilus rhinocerous | reverse complement strand
TTAATTATGTCCCAACTGGATGCAACAAATGCCTGTTAAAAAATTTTTTTTTTAACTTTAAACCGCATAAACACATTTCATTACACCAAATACACAAAATAATGTTCTTTTTAGCAGCATCATATGACCCCTTTAATGTTTGTGTGTGCTATATGTATATTAGGACTTATTAGAGTACTGAGCTGCCTATTGCAATATTGCAATCAACTGATCAGTGGCAGCTAGGTTTGGAACAAGGCCATCGTCTCCAATATCACCCATTTCCCAAGCAATGTTTATATTATGTTTAACCTGCAAACAAACCACACTCACTGTTGGGTGTGTTTAAATTTTACCCATTGCAAATATCCAAACAGGTCTGGACTACATGCATACTCCAGGTAAGGGAGGACAGCACAAAAATAAGCCATGCCACATAAAAAGATTCAATCATTCTCCAACGCCTGATCAAAACCTCACCAAGTTTATCAGAGGATGTGATTATATCTGCCGGGACGCATGAATCAAGATCTGCATCCATAATTCCCAGAGGATCCAGCTGTGCAACATGGTGCCCCCGAATCTGCAGGGAGTTCCAGAAAAAAGACGTACAGATAGAAAAAGAAAAAGAGGGGAAGGGAGGACAGTATGGACAGTTAAGGAGGTAAGATTGGGTCAGATCGAGTGTGAAAACCACCAGAGAGATGACAGAAGAACAGGGACAGAAGGACAGAGCAATGTTAACACACTGAATGAGCATGCTCCCAATCACACTGAACACCACAAGCAGTTCTCACCGGACTGATGGGACCCGATTGTAAGCGGGGCATTGTCAAAATTAACACAACTGATGCCCAAAGGGTCGAGTTTGGCTATATGATGACCTCTGACCTGTGAACAAGGCAACAGCACTTACAAGCTAACAGAGGAGCGCAATCACAGATTAACTCTTTATATTCAAATGGTCCTAGCATTTTAGTTAATCAAATTAGCCAAGATAATCAATTTTAAAAATATGCCAGGGGTAAGGATATATTTAAATCAATTCTGTGGAGATTTGCAGATAATGATTATGTGTAGAAAATATCCTCTTGTATGAGGAATGAGGATAATATGAGGTCCTCATCTACTTAATCCAAATATTATACCAGCAATATGACTGAAACTTGGAAAGTTTGGAAGGAAGGGCACTATATTTAGGCAGTACACTACCAGCAAAAAGGAGCGCTGACTCGTTCTTTAATCTTTTACAAAGTGAAGTCATCAAAACAATGAAATAACATCAATGTGCACTAATGTTCAAAAGTCTGGGGTTGTTAAGATTTAAAAAAATATATTTTTGAAAGAAGTCTTGCATGCTCACCTAGGCTGCATTTATTTGAATTAAAAAAAAAACTGTAAATATTGTGAAATATTATTCAAATTTAAAATATATGTTTTCCATTTGAATATATTTTAAAACATAATTTATGTGTAATGTGATGCAACTGAATTTTCAGGATCATTACTCCAGTCTTCAGTGTCACATGATCCTTCAGAAATTATTCTAATATGCTGATTTGTTGTTCAAGAAACATTTCTTATTATTAACAATGTTGAAAACAGTTTTGATGTTAAATATTTTTGTGGAAACCGCTACGCATTTTTTTCCAGGATTTTTGATAAATAGAAAGTTTAAAAGAAAAGCATTTATTTAAAATAGAAATCTTTTGCAACATTAAATGTCTGACACTACCAATCAATTTAATGCATCCTAGTTGGATTAAATTTCTCATTTATTTAAAAAAAAAAAAATCTTACTGACCCCAAACTTTTGAACGGTACTATAAATACAGGAATTATTATTAGTACAATAATAAGATGATGGGAAAACAGCAGAAGTAGAGTCCTCTCCTCCAACCTCCTTGGTGAAATTAACATTTTAGCCTTCATACCTGGTAGGCACGGATGAGGGACTGCACGGCAAGGTGGTCTTCCACCAGTTTTTCCACATTAGGCTGAGCTCCAACCAGTGCCTGGGCCTGAGACAGTCCTGAGAGACTCACCCCCACTGGAGGTGGGCTTTGGTAGGCAGAGCCAGGGGGAGCTCCTGTGTTGGCATTACGGAAGAATATGTCCCAAGACTGTTAAGAAAAGAGCAAAGAAATCACAGTAGGAGAATAATAACAATACTTCAAGTGCTGTGCACAGAATACATTTAAAAAAAAAAAAAAAAAGATTCCTTTTAATTTGTTAAAATACATCCAATGATGTACATGAGTCATTCTGGTTTATTAAGATAAAACAGATGCCGACTAGCAGTATTGATGTCTTGCATCATCACACAGGAATCTGAACCATCTACTTTGCTTCATCTTCCAAAGTCTCCAATACAGATGGGAACTGTGGTCACATCTGAGTAAACTGTGGGAAGGGGTCAAACTTCAGTACTGCTTTTCTGAGCAGCAAAACTACACTGGATAAGCTGGATGTTCGGTTGCATAACCGAAGACTTTTGATGCAATCATCTGCAAATCTTTAGGTTCATGCAGGGACAGAAAAGAACAGCAATTTGAACCCTAGACCATGTCTGACCTTGTTCTGCTCATGAGGGCTTACTTTCCTACATATCAGGTCACTGTGATTCAATGACACATCACACAGGACCTCATACTAACCTGATAAATGTCTAATAGGCTTTGAGGAGCTAAAGAGCTCAGTGTGTTAAATTGAGAGAGCCGATGCCGTATCATCTCGCAGCGGGCATAGGAGGGAAGTCTGAAATGTAGTGAAACTGTATACACACTTCCTTCATAGGTTTCCACAAAAATGTAGTTATTTATTTTTGGGGTTATGTACTTCTGCCCACAATTGTCTGTATTTTGTAATTTTATCTTTCGCTGCCCATTTGAAGATTCACTTATACTTTTTCCAAGGCTCATGACGAGTGAAATACTTCCAAGGTCAAAATAGTTAAAGCTAATTTAAACAAAACAAACAAAAAAGTAATATAAATGTGTATAAATATGTATAGTAATATATAAATGTATATACAGACAGTACTGAATGTTCATCTAAAGGTATGCTTAAGTGTGTTGTTCAAACAAATAAAAAAAGATACAAAACTAAATGAAAGGGTAACAGCAAGTTTGACCACTGCACTTAACTTAGCATGTTTCAGTATGATACATTCATCAGTTTCTCAAAAAACATTTAGTTCCAGTTTGAAAACATCCTGGAAACCACACAAGGGCATGTGAAATGGAAAAGAAAAGTCTTACATAACAGCCCTGCAAAGCTAAGTTTACTGTCTGAGAGGGGAAACATTCACATTATGAAACATGGATGTCCTCAAGCATAACCTTGGAGAGCACAGAAGTTCCTTTGCAGTTTACTAGACAACCAAATCAGTTCAGTTAAAAAAAGAATCATTCTAACTGCCTTGTGAACTGAATCAAATGATTCATTTCTAAATATCTGACTCAAAAGTGGACATTTCATTTAGAAAAATCAAGACATTGGTAACTCTTATATCAACCTCTCAAGAAGAATATAGGGCAGATGTCACGATTTTTAGAAAATACCTTGTGCAAAATTCATATGGGTGCTTGAATTGAGTCCTCAAAGAATCACTTTCTGTGCACCATAAATATAGGTTTATATTAAATTGGAAGTAAGTAAATGATGACAGAGTTTTCATTTTGGGTGAACTGCTCTTTCAACACGCAAACAATTACCAATTCACCTTTTAAAAATGAACCTGAAGACCAAAAAGGAAAGTCCTTTGAGAAGTTATTAAGTTGTGATGAAAGATTATGAAGACAATTGTTTTTCTGTAGTGTAACATGCACAGATTAATCTTTCACAATATGAACAAGAATGTGTATTGTGAAAGTAAACAGGGTGAATTTTGATTCCACATGGATTTTAAGCATCATAACTTTGGTATAGCAGCAATGAAGCCAGGATTTCATCACAAAATCCTCTATGCTGAGAGCCGATGTCTTACCTTGTGCACACTCTTTGGGTTCTCCAGCCATGCGTAGTACATTTCTTCCACATAGTTGGAGCTCGTCCCATTGAGAAAAGGCTCAGCGGCGACAGGGGCCGCATAGCACCTAAAGGGCTGAAACGTCCTTAGGGCCCCGGGCGTCACCACTGTCCTCTGTTGTGAGAAACTTGGAGCATTCTGAAAGGCTGTGAGCGGCCGTAGCCGTGCAGCGCATGTCCTTAAGCGATGCATCGCAGTCTTTAAACAAGCTCCACTGCCTCTCCAAACCAACCACGAGAACTAAAGCTCCACGCAGCACTGAATCCAACAGATCCTGGATGTGTTCCTTTAATAAAAGTGCTTGTCCTCCTACTCCTCCACTCAAGGTCTATTCAATTAAAGTCCCAGGAAACTGAAAGTAACACCAGACGAAGCATGTCAATAAATAAGATTAATTAAATTGTGGCAACAGTAAATGTTTAGGAATGAATAGCATGTTGTTGTGCCAGGTCTGTTTTGATCAGAAGTCACGCAAAGGATTCTTCCCAAGCCTGAGACAGTTGCACTTGTGTGCTGTCCTTTAATTTATGAAGACTGATTATATGTGTGGAACAACATTTTTAAACCCTGAAACACTCTAAATGACATCCATATCTCAAAACAGCCGTCATTTCTGCAATAAGAAGTTCAAACACTGTATAAACAAGACACTTGTACTCTGCTTGCATCAGGGACGCTGAACCTGTAATGTGTGTACAGTAAATCAATGGATACCAAAACCTTGTCGAGCATGATACATGACATTAAACTTTTCAACAGTGTGTGGAAAATCATCAGAAATAATTACATAAATGTTTCTTATAGTAAAGAATTTCTGATGTCAACTTTTCATGACTATAGGTGCATAGAAAAAGGCTTTTCTTAACGAATAAGATTTTTAAGAGGTAAAAAATAAATAAACAAATAGCAAAAGAGTCACTAATAAGTTAAAATAAGAGTTTAAAATCTTGGCAGCAGTCAAGGTCTCATGAGTAACGTAACGGACCACACCGGCTAGCTTCAGCTAACACGAGCCAATATCAAAACTCTCTATTAAACCATCAAACATGCGTTTAAACTGCCCATGCCTCAGGGGAAGATAATAAAATAGCAAATTATACCGCTTTAAAAATAAATACTGCATTAACTGTGTCTAATTACAGAGGTTTCTCCTCAGTACCGGCAAGGTTGCTGACAGATGCAGAACTGACTCGCTAACGCCTCACTGACAGAATCATTCAAATCAAAAGCGCTGCGAAACTATAGATAAAAGCGAATCAGATACTTACTCTCAGAGCAGGAGATCCTGTATAGTGCAGTTTAATGTCATAAAACACAAAAATTAAAGGGAAATAGTGAGGTATCAGGAGCAGGACGGGTCTCGTAATCATATAAATGAGTCGCTCGTTTCTAGGCAGCGCGAGTACCAGCTCCGCGTCACGAGCACGCATGACGTCAGCGGCACGGCGCGAGCATTTTTTCTGCACATTTTGTGTAAAGATCAATACATTACGCAAATATTTATCTTTACTAGGAAAATACCATATATATTAAAGAAGTAGTTGGTTCTTAGCAAACCAAATTATATTTTATAAATAACTTGATTATTCATTACCATGGTACATAATTAAGAACCATGGTAATACCATTTTACATATTTACTGTAGGCTACCGTGTAACCTTCGGAAAGGGTTTTGTGCATCTTATACTGCAATTTTGTTTCCTAAAAGAAACACATAAATATAGATAAATTAAAGTTTAATATTTCAGTTTCTGGAAGACTTCAGGAAGAATCATGGATCAGGACAGGTTTTTTGACCTTTAAACTCTTGGAAAGATCTATTTTGTCCTTATATTTAGTATTGTATATGCCTAAGTTTGCGTACGTTTATAAACTAATATAACAACATATGCAATCAAAAACCTGTTTATCAAGACGTTTTGTATGCACAAGACTGCATGCTTTAACAAGTATAACCATAACTTAATGATGAGCATGTAAACAGCCATTGTTGATTCATCTGGCCAGAGTACTGGACAACCGGTGCAAACAACTGTCTGTACTAGGTATTTACACCACAGTTTCCGCTGAACACAAACCGTTTTTAGCGACTCAGCACTCAAAAGTACACACAGTTGTGAAATAAATTCACATGCTGTTTTCTCATATCTTATCAGCTTTCAGAGGCAGCTGGTCATTCAGATAAAGCCTCCTACGTTTATTAGCAAGATCACTCTGTCAGCAGAACAGCATTTAGTTCAGTATACAGTAGATATAAAAACCACCACATAGGTTTTGACATAGTCTTTTTATTGATAATACTGATAACATCTTAATACATTTCCTATAGCACACATAGAGAGAAAAAGAGGGAGAGCACATTGGAAGAACAGATATGAATATTAATGAGAAGAATCAGGAGAAATCCACATCATCCCGTTGTATGATTTGAGATTATAGGCCTATACAAAAAAAAAAAAACCTCTGCAAAGCTGGAAGGCTGATCTTCAGAGAAATGTGAAGCCGTTAGACTTAAGCAAAAGACTACAAAAGACATTAGGAGCAAATGTGAATACTACAAATAGCAATTGGCTTGATGTTGTAAGAGCAGCAATGCGCCACCACGAGAGAAACACAACACTGATTCACTCTTTCACATTATGTGTAACACACTCAAACACACACCAGCTTCCCATTAGTGGCCTGATTAGATTAGATCACTCATCACTTCAACCTACAGGCCATTGTGTTTGGAGAAGAACTCACTTGATAACAGATTAAACACTCACTTGGTGGTTATTCAGTGTATATACATTTAGGTTTCATTAACAATTTGTTAGTGCATTAAGATCGTGTTTCTGTTTTTAAGCAGAAAAGTGGGTGAATTCTTGGAGATCTTGTCACGTTACGCATTGTTTCCAACTAGAACGCTGTGGTAAAGAGCGCCCCCTAAAGGGTTAGACAGCATTTGAGCGAAGCACAAGGAAGGTCGTTGATTAAAATGGCATTGAACACAGACATAATTCGAAGTCCCTTTTGTAGACTGGCAGCCAAAGCAAGATCCATTCCGTAATAAAAACACATGCATAATGTGACCTAGTGTGACAACGCTGCGATTGACCCAAGCTAATAACCACATTATTTCACATTTTCTATGGGTGCAACCAACACTGCTCAAACAACAACAAATGCCTTTACAAAAGCATGCCGTACAATCAGAATAGTTGTTTTACCATGACAGTCATCGTCATTATCATCATTTTTAGACAAAAATAGTTATGTGCACTTACAAAGCTCAGAAAATAGATAGAATCACCAGCATTCAGTATAAAACAAAGAGAATGAAACAAAAAAAGTCACCAAAATGTATTACTGTGAAGTTGAAGTTCATGCAAATAGTTTCCACTTATAAGACAAGTTAACACTATGCAGCGGTAGTTTTTACAAGGTATTTGTTGAGCGGTTTTATTTTCAATTATTGTTTGCAATACTAAACACACTTATAAGAAAGAAATAACAACACTGGTTCGTCGACATGCGGATTGCTGTTTGCGGCGGATGTTGTATTTGTCACCACTTACATAGAGTTTGAAACTCTCATTAAAGTGAACATAAAAGTCACATTTCAGAGTAAAATTCAAGGAATAGTTCACCTAAAAATGAAATTTGGTTAAAAATGGTCTCTCCCTCAGGCCGTACAAGATGTAGATGAGTTTGTTTGTTCATCAGAACAGATTTGGAGAAATGTAGCATTACGTCACTTGCTCACTAATGGATCCTCTGCAGTGAATGGGTGCCGTCAGAATGAGAGTCCAAACAGCTGATAAAAACATCACTATAATCCACACCACTCCAGTACATCAATTAACATTTTAATTTATACATTTTTTAACTTTAATCTATTGCTTCTGGCTAAAATACGAGTCCATAATGCATAATAACACTTCCTCCAGTGAGTGAGACTATCCTCTGTTGTCCTCTCACATCAAAATCCACCGACATATTTGTTTAGAATGGTTTTCACTTGTAAATGGTACTTGATTTGTGCATATTTCACTCCTGATTCAGACAAAATGACTTTTTCACTGGAGAAAACAATATTATGGATTGCTGGAAACAAGGGTAGAAGTTAAAAACGTCTTGATGGATTTGTTAACTGATGGACTGGAGTGATGGATTACTTGTGATGTTTTTATCAGCTGTTTGGACTCTCATTCTGACGGCACCCATTCACTACAGAGGCTCCATTGGTGAGCAAGTGACGTGATGCTAAATTTCTTCAACTCTGTTCTGATGAATGTAGAACTCATCTACATCTTGGATGGCCTGAGGGTGAGTTACATTTTCAGCAAAGCTTTATTTTTGGGTGAACTATTCCTTTAAAATCAACATAAAGCACACTGAGCAGCCTCAACAAAGGTCATGTGACTTCAGGTAGCAGCCCACATTCAGTAGGAGAGAAATCTTTTGACAGGACGTCAAAAACGAACAGTACCAGTTGTCAGGAAGCCCCCTAGTCAATCCACATAAGACTATCTTCCAGTTCTGCTAGACTGAAAGACAGCACTTATAAAAACATCCTTACAATCCGCTGGAAATTCTCGCTCTGTGCGTTATGGCTTTCAACACTTTAATATAGTGACGATGCTTTCACATTCAGGATATCAGTGCCATTGTATTGTAAAACCACACACACGTACACGCACACGCACACTTAAAAAAAAAAAAACACAAAGAACAAAACTGCCTTAATTACACCACATAAATCATATATTAAAAGTTCCTGCGTGTACAGAACAAAAAGAAAACAAAGAATAGCTGTAGGTGCCTGAGTCGAGGTGAATCACAACATTCCTGTGACGACGGTAGAAACACGTTAAAATTCACAGGTTTCTGATCACCGTGGGATCCAGAATGGCTATTTAAATCTCAAACACACTTGGCCAGCGAACAGCAGTAAATTAGCTGCTGCTTTAAATGAAAGGCCCTTAAAAACAACATGCTGTACTCATTCGAAACATCCTACAAGATCCCTTGAGAAAAAGATAAAACCAGATCAGCATTGATTGTCAATAAGAAGGACACATCAGCTGCTGGTCATCAAGGGCCAATACATGAGATTATGCTCTGATTTAAAGACAAACAGCTCTTTTTGAAGGAAATTCAACTTGGCAACCTGCAGATATATACGAGGCGAATCTCAATGATGTGATGCTGTCAGCTGCCTCCAAGAGATCTGATTGGTGACCTGATAATACAAACACTGATCGCGGTGACAGAAAATCTGCTCGCCACCATATTCGCGAGAAAATTGACTGAGTTTTGAATCTTAAAACCACGTGTGCGCTGCTGCTTTTTTACTTTTACCAGCGAGCCGTGAACTTTAACATATACAGCACTGCCGAAATAGACTTCAGATTACCTGAACACCAAAAAAAAATATATATAGTTTTTTAAATCCATGCTTAAAAAAAAGAGAACAAAATAAGTGTTTTAAAACAAAACATCAGTCATTTGACCATCAAATATACAATCTCAAGAACAACAGCAATACTTAGAATCCTGACGGAAGTAATAATCATATATAATCAATAGTAGTAACAATAACAATAAATACAATAATAATGATGATATTTTTATTAAAACATGATCTACTGTATTTGGGAGTACCTGGGCGCAGGGGGCATAAGGCCAGTGAAGACGAGTGCGAAGGACCGTGGATAAGGCGGCAATCGTGCGGGTTATTAGAACTCTAGACGGGAACCTGGAGTCTATGATCGCGCTCGATGATTAATATATGTAATCTTGAGTCTTGGCATAAAGACGTTCGGTCGGGAGCGTGCTGGGTGGACTCAGAGGTGAGGGTGGTTCTGGCAGAGAGATAACTGTCGGTTTGCATGCAGGGGAGGACGGCTGTGTCCAGCGTTGGAAGGCTGGAGGGTTCGGAGCGCTCCGACACTGGACCTCTGCTGCCGTCCTATCAGTCCTCCCTGTCCATCACCTCCGTGAAGGGCACTCGCATCTAATGTATCGCTTGCAGGGCCGCTCTGAAATACAAAAACACAGAAACGCTGTTTTTAATCAGCTCTCACTGAATGTTCTAAAAATATATCAAATAAAATATACATATATTTAAAAATATAAAAAACTATTTAAAATGTTTTTATTAATGTTTATTAATTATTATTATATAGTTAATATGAATTTATTTTAATAATTTATTTGAATTGCTATAAATTACCTTAAACGAGGATTTGTTTTGTATAAAATTATAATACTGTTCAAAAGTTTGAGGACTGTAATATTTTTGAAAGACTTTCTTTTTGAAAGTTTCTTATGCTCTTATGAGCTTTTTTAGTATAACTGAAATAGTATTAGTTTTTATTAATATTTTGAATGAATTTTTATTTTATATTTTCTGTTTTTATTTTAATTTTAGTTAAAGTTTTGTAATTGTCTTGTTTTTGTCATTTTAGTTTTTTTTATATTTTTTTAATATGTCATAATTTAGTTTTTTTTAAATATTTTTTAAGCTGTCTACATATTTTTATATATTTTTATTTCAGTTTTAGTTATTTTAGTACATCAAGTTAAACTAAATGAAAATGAGAAATGTTGCCTTGACAATAAGCAAAGATAAAATGAGTCTATGTTTTTTATATTTTATTTTATTTCAGTTATTGTGCATTTTATTTCAGGTGAAGAAAATGTTTTTATGGTGTCCGTTTCAGTTAACTATTATAACCCTGCTTATGCTTACCAAGGTTGCATCTGTTTGATGAACATACAGCAAAAACAGTAATATTATGAAATATTATTACAAATTTAAATATGTTTTCTATTTGATTATATTTTAAAATATAATTTATTCCTGTATGGAAAAGCTGAATTGTAACATTATTTAGTAAATGCGTCTTTGCTGAATAAAACAAAACAAAACAATAATTTCTCTCGATGAAATCTTAATGATTATGATGTATATTTTATATTTGTTTTTAATTTATGTATTTAACTATGTGCAATCTTGATATAGATTTACACTTTCTGAAGAAAATGTGCATCAGTACTCTCATTCACAGTGCCAGGGTGTTACTGTAAGTTAAAAGAGCAAGTTTTTCTATAGTCTAGTGTCTAGATCTGTTCAGAATCCATTTTGACAACAACCAAAACAATCAAACTCTACTGAGAAACAGATCTGAATCCACACCAAAAGCTCCAGTGTGAAAACAAAAGTAAAAACGTACAAAAAAATGAACAAATCCAAAGCGTCACCTTCACTGGAGAGGGGCAGCCGGCGCACCGGAGCAGTGGAAATGAACGTTCTGCCATTTGGAGTCCCGGCGGTGCCACACGCGGGTCTCCTCCGACTGGCTGCTGCGCGGCCGGCCCTGCCCATCCACAAACTGAGTGAGGCGGATGTAGGCGATGCAGGCGGCCTCTTCTCCAATCAGGTGCACATGAGGGTTCAGGATGGTGGTGTGGATGGGCTTGCTGTTCTTAGAAAGCACTGCGGAGAAACACACACACGGAGAAAGATCATGTGCATGGTGCTACTGCCATTTCCTGTGATTTATAAGACACATAAATGATTTAGTCTTTCTGCTTGAACACACTTACAGTTCTCAAAGTAGAATCTATGGAAGTCCATTCCCTCAACCAGGTTCCCCAAAGCTTCGGGTTCAAAGGATGTCAATCCAGGGTCACAGATTTTCCTGTTACAACGATCCCATTGTGTATTATTATTCAGGTAGCTGCTATATACATGGATAGTTACTTTCATCTTACTCTTAATAAAACTGTTGCTCCACCATGCGAGCAGAACTGACTGTAGAAGAAGACAGTTTACACTAATGGCCGCTATAGTGCTCTTATATTTGTACAATATAGTATGTGTTGGGCCAAAGTGGTTTGTGTCTGTAAGAAAGCATAGCATAACATTGCGTCTGTAACATACGCATAGGCATCAAAGTCCCCATTATTGATGGCTTCTATCAGCTGCTCCGTGATCTTGATGATTTCCTGTTTGCGTGCTGTAGAAGAAAACATGGACACAGGTGAATACACACATACAGTTCATGCTAAGTAGTCCCACCTTAGTTTCAGATTTTTTTTTCACTCAAAATTATGATTATTTAAAAAAAAAAAAAGTAAATACTTTTTACGTAAGATATTGGAATATTTTCATCTTTACATTAAAAGACATGTGAATTAAAGACCCAATAAATACGAGGTGCTTAAAATGGACCAAAAAATAAACAAAATCAAAATGGACAATATATCACAGCCTTTATTAATCTTAGGTGTAAGTATTTTTTAAATAAATCTTTTATGCTGCATTTATTTGATCAAAAATACAGTACAATTGTAATACTGTGAAATATTATTACAATTTAAAATAACTGTTTTCTATTTTAATGCATTTTATAATGTAATTTATTCCTGTGATGTAAAGCTGAATTTTCAGCATCATCACTCCAGTCTTCAGTGTCACATGATCCTTCAGAAATCATTCTAATATGCTGATTTGCAGCTCAAGAAACATTTCTGATTATTATCAATGCTGAAAACAGTTGTGCTGCTTAATATTTTTGTGCAAGTCGTGATACTTTTTTTTTCAGGATTCTTTGATAGACAGAAAGTTCAATGCATTTAATGCATCCTTGCTGAATAAAAGGATTAATTTCCTTTACAATCTTACTAATAACAAACTTTTTAGCAGTAGTGCATGTTCCGCCCCAACTTCCTGTCTCAACAGGAAATACATCAGCACAGGAAAGAAAATTGTGCATTCATGGGTTCTTTAAAACTATAGACTGACAGAGCCAAAGCTAACTGTTCCTCTTTGTTGTACAGGACATGAACAGACAGATGTCAACCTTAACCAAGAGTTAACGCTCTGAAACTCAGGCAGAGGTCAGAAAGGTCACACCCTCCTGACTCCAGACCTGAGAGGCTGAGAGAGGTTTAACACACACCAGCTCTGCTGTGGACTTACCTAGTTTCTCAGTCATGATCTTCAGTCTAGACCTTCATCCATTCCTCCTCAATACTCTGACTAAGCTCTCTCTCCTGATGAAGTTTGTACGCTCACACATGCACAGACTCACAAAAACACTCATCTAATCAACATCTCCACCACTTTCCTCCTCCTTGTCTTCTTCTGTCTTTTCCTTGTTAACCGCATGGAGCTAGTTGAGCTATTCCTGGATCCTTAGATACGGCTAACTTCTCATTTCCTCACCCTCACTCACTCCCTCCCTTCATGGCTTCCTGCTCCACTTTAGAGGAGCTTAGCGGCCCCGACACGTCCTTCAGTTTCTCCTTGTCAATCTGACACCGCAGGACTGATCTAAAGTCTCTAACTGTGGCTTCAGCTTTGATAAATGCCCCACGTCCTTCAAGCGGATATGTATGGAAGTGCATCACAGTTCTGTCACAAACCAGACTCCGTCAATGTCACTTCAGATGCTTAAATGCTGTTTTTATCAGGGAAAACTGCCTCCTGCTACTTCCGAATGTCATATGTTGGTTTCAGGGTTGATGGGAATTCAGCTGCAGACTGTTAAGGGCCTGATATACTCATGAAGAAGTTCTTTTTCATTCCTCGCTTAGCGGTAAAAAATGTTTGATATAACCGAGCAGCCGTATACTGTCCGACACCACACACACTGCTGGGAATGGCGTTTAGATGAATATGAATATGCTGCGCACTCTCCTCTCAATAACAAAATAAACAACAAAAATTACAGTGGAGAGAAAACAGCATTTGATCATAGCGATGTGGATATGTTTGTACCAGATCTGCAATTCGGCAGTCTAGTCACATCACGTTTATTTATATAGCCCTTTATACTAGTGGTCAGCTGATATATCGGCCGATATCTGGAATTTTTCATTATCGGCATGGGCCAAAAAGTTTTTCTGTTTGGAGATGTGTCCAAAGCGGACTTTTATTTTAATAGTGCACAGGACTTTTATTTTGACAGCACTGAGAATGTCAGCATCTGAGCCAAAGTCACTTTAAGGCACGCCTCTCGGGCATGCAAGTGCAGCTCCTATCTCGTTGAATGGGGAAATATCAAATTCTCCAAAACTGCTTGCCAAGCTTGCGATTCAATTTTATATTTGAAATCACCAATGAAATCTGACAACAACAATCTCATAAATGTTGTTTATTATATATATGTTGTAAATGTATATATATGTTGTAAATGTTGCTCAAATAGCGTTAAAAAAAGCTTATTTCTCAGGCTAGACCAGCCAGTGCGCATGCGCAGTCCTGAGCGCACGTCTCAGAATGCTGACTGTTTCTATAGCAACCGGGACTTCTAACAGCAGCTGCAGTGACACGCTGACTTTCCCGATTAGGGATTGGCTCTTTTGCTCAGAAGGCGGGGCTTCGTTCGATAGAGCGGCCATATTGAGTGTTGCATTTTTCCCCATTCAAAACTATACGAGTGACACGTCTTGGGTCTTTGTCTGAGCGCACGGAACTCCCATTCTCCATCTTTAATATACTGTCTCTATTTAACAGTTGTAATAATTAATTAGTAGACAGAAGAACTGTTAAACAAAGAAAGTAAATTTATACCAAGAATTGTAGCGTTTCTTTTTCTATTGTTAGTACTGATAGCAGTTGTCATCTAAATAGAAGTTTATTTTACAGATGTATTTTTTTAAAATCAATTTTATATATTTAAACATTTTCAAATTATTTTAAACAAATTTCATTTCAGCAGTTATGCTTGTGCTTTTACTATATTTAAATTAAATTTTTTACAGTGCATAGGACTTTTATTTTGACAGCACTAAGAATGTCAGCGCCTGTCAGTTCCTATTCAGAGTTCCAAATAATGTAAAATAAATATAAATTTAATTTCCGCAATTATGCATGTGCTTTTACAATCTTTAAATTAAATAGTGATATAATTTATTTCGGTTTTATATCGGCAACCCTGCTCTCAGCAGCAATCAAAAAAATCCTTATCCGTCGACCACTACTTCATACAACACACAAGGTTGTATAAAGCAAGCAGCTTTACATTCTTAAAGGGGTCATATGATGTTGCTAAAAAGAACATTATTTTGTGTATTTGGTTTAATGAAATGTGTTTATGCGGTTTAAGGTTAAAAAAACACATTATTTTCCACATACTGTACATTATTGTTTCTCCTCTATGCCCCACCTTTCTGAAACGCGTTGATTTTTACAAAGCTCATAAACACACAGCATCTTCACAACATGGCGGCGGTGGCAGCAACAATAAAGTTACGCCTTCTTTTTTTGCGTGAAAATTTGGGCGGCGTTATGCAAATATTCCCTCATCGTGACGTAGAAATGTGAGGGGCGTGTTTAAACGAGGCGTTTTAGGAGGGCGTGGACCAGTCTTAACTTTTATAAAGAATATCTCTTTGGGTTTGAGACCAAAGAGAAAGGAAAACTTGGAATCGCATCATATGACCCCTTTAAACATGAAAAAACTGTGTCAGTGTCACTTTAGATAAGCATTGCAGAATTACAATTTCTACTATGAAGCAGCTCAACAGAGTGTTCAAGTTTTTAATTGCATATGACCTCAATGGACTTAACAAAAGAAATGAACCAGAGAAGATTTCCACGTAAAAAGAAAGAAGGCAGAGCAACAAAGCCACACTAACATGTTACATAATAGCCATGGACCAGTGGTAGTTGGAAACGGTTTACCAGCCAGAGCAAGATGTTTTGAACTTCCAGACAACTCCATACAAACTTTGCTTGAAATGATGCCACACCAGTTTGTTTTTCAATTTCGTTAGAAGTATATCAGGGTCTTTAAAGTGCAACGTGGACTTGACCTTATGCTATAAGCACACACACTATATACTCACTCTGTGCAGACACAGAGGGGGTCGGGGTCGGGGGGGAGGAGGTTTGGGGAGGGGGGACTGAGGTTCGTGAGGAAGGTGACTCCGTCTGAGGTTGCGGGACAGGTGCACGGCCCACACAGCTCACCAGATCTGTGAACCGGGATGAGCGGGTTGGGAAAGGGAGGAATGCATTAACACACCATGAGAGACAGAGAGGGGGAGGTTGGGGTCGGGGGGACTGAGGTTCGTGAGGAAGGTGACTCCGTCTGAGGTTGCGGGACAGGTGCACGGCCCACACAGCTCACCAGATCTGTGAACCGGGATTAGCGGGTTGGGAAAGGGAGGAATGCATTAACACACCATGAGAGACAGAGAGATGGACAACATGTGAAGAGATGAAAAGGCAGTAACATCAGACAAATAACAAGATGCATGGGGCAGTGGTTTCTGACTGAACAGGATATGCATCAATAACAAGGGTCAACGGTCAACACTTGGGCCAACAGACGGTACACGAACAGGGTCCAACATTAAAAGTGCATGTTTTCCCTGTTAAACACCTAAGGAAATGAGTAATACTGTACACCATGTACATTCACATTATAATTTTAACAGTGGCCTAGAAAAAGTTTTAATAGACTAGGAGGGGGTCGACTCATGGGGCCTGACATATTAATATCATACAGTATGACTACCTGAATACTATTCACTTTATCTTAATAAATCTTTATAATTCACTTTATCTTAACAACTAACAATAACCCTGTTACTAGAAACTGACAGCTTAAAAATGACTTTATTATTAAATGACTTTATTTAGTACTTTAATCAATTGAATATTATTTTATTATAATTATTATATTTACTATTTAATACAACTTATTAAATAATTTGAATAATTATCATCAAGCTAAATGATTTATTAATTTATTTAATAAGTTACTAAATTTAAATACTAGATTATTCATTAAATCATTAAAATTAATAACTAATTATTACAACGTGATTACTTTAATAACAAACCATATTTTAATAATCATATATTAAAATATATGAATAATTTATTATTATTAAATTAAGTTACATTAATACTTTAAAGTATAAAAATGATTCTAAAAATATATATTATTTAATTATTACAAACAATTACAAACTAATGATTTTTTAGCACATTATTTTCATAATTAAATTACTTTGTTTAATACTTAATTGAATTATGAAGATTATTAATAATTATTAAAAATAATCGAATCAATAAAAATGGATAACTATTTATTACTATTATTATTAATTATTAAATAACTATTTAAGTTAACTAATACTTATTAATTCATTATTAAAAAAGGAATTACTTGAATGACAAAAACAATAAAACGACATAATGCTCTAGCCAAAAACATTCATGGACCCTGTGCATGAGCGTCTGTGCTTAGGTCTGCAGGGGGCGCTATACTCACTCTGCATGATGGGGGTCTGTGGAGGGGATTGTGTGGAGTGGGCAGCTGCTTCGCTATCAGGCACGGCAGAGGGTCCCGAGCCCCTACGGGCGCAGCCCAGGATGTCGGTCAGCTTGGTGGCTGTTTACACATGAAGGTAAAGATGACCGATGGAAGGTGGGAGCAAGATGGCAGAGACTCATCCAAACTCAAGTGCATGCCATTCCACTTGCTGTCTCAGGGGGGCAGCGCACACAACAACAGCAGGGAGTTGATCAGCAAGAGAAAGTGGGTTGTTTTTAGATTAGCTTGTTAGCTCTTTTTATATAATTCGCCTCAAGAAGAGCAAAACTCATACGAAGTTGGTTATTTTTCAGGGATTTGCTGAAGTTAGATGCCGTGCAATCCAGCCAGGCCAAACCAAACGAGTGCAGACCAGACTTACAGAAGATGGCGGGGGCGGAGCCCGGAGGTGATTGGCTGACTTCAGTGGGGGCTTTTACTGAACTGCTATCTAGGCTTTTCCCTATTGAGCGGGAAAGTAAGAGGTGGGAAGAGATTGGAAAGATGAGACTGAGAAAGGAAGACGTGCAAAGATGGAACACGGCACACCACTTAACCTACAATTGAGGCTGAGCCATTTACATGGAAGGGTTACAAATCGTCCCGCCCATTTCTGAACACGACATTTCCACACAACGAACCTATATTTACCCGTGTGAATAAAACACACATACGCAAAGCCTTAGCCCACATCTCTCACATTTTCAGTGTTCCCACAGATAAAAATACACCGAAGGTGTCCTGAAATGCACGTCCCAGGAGAGCAGAATTAAGCCAACACTTCTTAAGAAACGTACAAACTCAGAGAAAGTCAAAAGGCCACAACAATGTCACAACAATAGCAGATGCAAATTACATTTCGGAAAAATTAAAAGCTTCAGATTTTTCATATTCAAGGCTTCAAAAACAGATTTATCAAAGTTCAAAGACGAGGCAATGTGTGCAAACCTGTGACTGCAGCAAATAGCTTTAACTTTAAAGTTACATGTAAAAACAAATGTAATTTTAATTATATAAATAAATAACAATTGAAAATAATACAAATATGTATTTAATAAATAAAATTAATAATAAAGCAATTTATTTTAAATTAGTGAGTTTTTTTTTTTATATTACTATTATTTTTCAAAAAGCAATAAGCCACGTGAGGCTTTGCAATACAATGATTGTATCATGATTAATGGGGTTTAGGTATAACGAAGCAGAGCAACTTCCATTATGCGATATACACTACTGTTCAAAAGTTTGGTGTTGGTAAGATTTTTAATGCGCTTATATTTTGAAATATTATTACCATTTAAAATAGCAGTTTTCCAGTTGAATATATTTTAAAATGTAATTTATTCCTGTGATGAAAGCTGAATTTTCAGCATCATTACTCCAGTCTTCAGTGTCACATGGTCCTTCCGAAATCAATCTAATATGCTGATTTGCTGCTTAAGTAACATTTCTTATTATTATCAATGCTGAAAACATAATATTTTTGAAATCTTAATCATTTTGTGGAAACTGATAGATTTTCTTTAAGATGAAAAAAAAGTTCAAAATAACTAATCCTTTGTAATCTTATAAATTATTTTTCGGTCACTTCTGATCAATTTAATGCATCCTTGCTGAATAAAAGCATTCATTTATTTTAAAAACACCTTACTGACCTCAAACATTTGAACAATACTGTATTTCTAAGTGAAAAAAATGCATATGACTTGATTGCATCCATCAGGAACTGACTGGATTGTGAAAAGTGTCTTTATAGAGCTTAGTGATGTTTTCAGAAATGCAAAGTCCTTGGTAAAAATCACATTGTTTCAATGAAATGCAACAAAAACAGATGCCTCTCACCTTTGACGTCTTCATCCTCAATGGTGGTGTTGCTGCTGTCTGAAGATTCCTGCAGGACAGACAAAAGCAATCAGTGTCCGACCTCACACCTTCACTCACACCAACAAAACATTTACTCAACAAACATCAACTAACTCCAATAAAGCACAACCAGCACTACCACTGAGACGAATGGAATAATCACCACCACAAATGCAGTCATACATATTACACTTGTAGTGCCAACAGCAGTGTAGACAGTCGAGAAGGTTTAATCTCAGGCTCAGCCACCTGGTGAGGCTGTAACACAGGCATTCAGTGAAACCCAGCTCCTATGTTGTGCATCTCCACGTCTCTTTCCCAGATGGCAGCATTGAGAACACAGCTCTGCATATGCATGTAACCACCCACCCACACACAAACGCATTTAATAGCTCGCATTTAGCTTCTGACGTATTACAAATGCAAATGTCTGAGCCCCCGTCTGCTCATATTTCTCTCGATGGGTTCCTGTGGGCGAGTTATCGACCCACCGCAGGCACCTTGAGGGTCTGAGCCGCAGGCAAACGGACTGTCAGACTTCAGCCAGCTGTGGCCATGCATATGGGACGGGAGGCCAGAGAGGGAGAGGAGCTTTATGGAGAGAGGATAGGAAACTTTTTTGGTAACAATGAGAAAGTCTGATTGGATGAGTCTGGGCTACGGGTTAACAGCCATGTTATTTTAGTATCAGTAGATACTATTAAAGTTTTTCTTAAATTTTGAATCAGCTTCTATTTTTATTTTAATTTCTGTTAAATTTTAGTAATTCTTTCATTTTTGTAGGCTTTTTTTAAAGGGCTTTTATTAAGAATATCTCTTTGGGTTTGAGACTTTAGTCTTTGCAACTTCAGGGATCTTATCTATTCACGAACAGCTTGCAACACTCCAAAGAGAAAGGAAAACTTGAAATCGCATCATATGACCCCTTTAATATATATGTCTAAATCGTTTTTATTGATTTTTTTTTCAGTTTTAGTTTAGGTACATTAAGTTAAAACAAATTAAAATGACAAATGCTGCCTTGATAACTACCTGAAATATAGTTTTTTATATTTTATTTCATGTAATGTTTATTTCATTTCAAATAACAAAAATGCTTCTTAATGTTTTTGTTTTATTTTAGTTTCATTTTGTTTTAGTTAACTATAATAACCCTAATAAAAATGGTTAAATATAATAATTTTATTTAGCAATGACAATAGCAAAATAATATTTTTTAATTAATAATGACTCTTAATCACACCCTTGAAGTCAAAATGTAATAATAATAATAATAATTAAAAAATATAACTATTTGATGAAATTAAAACAACTTTCCTTTTTGGCAGACTTCATGATCCAATCAATTGCCATTTTATACATTTATATTTATGCATTTGGCTGATGATTTAGGGTACACATTTTTTACCATTTTATTTTTCTCAGACAAGCTATGGTTAGTTTTAAACACAATTGAATGAAAATGATCCAAAAATATGGTATTTTTTTTATCATGTTATGGCATAATTAAAGAAAGCAGCAGATAAAATGCTGTGCAATGTCAAAAGTCATTCCAAACCACATTAGAACAATATCCAAGAAATTTTTACCACTTTATGAGCATTTCACAACGCACCAGTTTACATTACTGTACAAAAGATTGGGGTCAGGAAGTCTTTTTTTTTTTTTTAAGAAATAAATACTTTTATTCAGCAAGGATGCATTAAATGATCAAAAGTGACAGTATTATAATGTTACAAAATATTTATATTTCAAATAAATGCTTTTAAAATTTTGCACAAAAATATTAAGCATTGCAACGGTTTTCAACATTGATAATATTAAGCAAATCAGCATATTAGAATGATTTCTGAAGGATCATGTGACACTGAAGACTAAAGTAATGATGCTGAAAATTCAGCTTTGGATCAAAGGAATAAATTGCAATATATTCAAATAGAAAACAGTTGTTTTAAATTGTAATAATATTTCATAATTTTTTTTTTTTTTTTACAATTAAATAAGCATAAGAGACTTCTTTCAAAAACAAAACAAAAACAAATCTTACCAACCCCAAAGTTTTGAAAAGTAATGTGATTTTTTTTATTGTTGTCTAAACTGTTTAATTTGAAAATGTCATATTACTGAAGTAAAATTTTCCCATGTTGAAGTTCAACTAATTTCTGCTTAAAACCATGTGTGAATTGACTAACAATAGTCTAAAGAACATTCTGTGTCATTGTTTTACCTGAAACAATTAACACTGAACACCATACTAAACACCACATTCTTACCCGAACACTTTCCCATCTTAATGTGACTGCACGCTCACTCACAAACCCAAAACAACACCCTCGACCGCTCGCACCACAGAATAAAGAGACTGGCAGCAGACGACAGAAGCAGAGAGAAGAGGAGAGGAAGGTGGAGGATGAAAGAGAAGAGGATGGGGAGGGACGGGCGGAAGATGTACCTTGATCCCATCCACTGGGTTATGGATAACAGTGGTCTGAGGCTCCTAAAGAGAAAGAGAGAGAAGAGGAATAAAGAGGAGACAGCGAGAAGGAGAGGGAAAAAAGAGGAGCAAAATGAGATTGAGGTGAGAGATGGCAAGAATAAAACAAGTGTTAGCAAAAAAAAGACGAGAGATGGAGAGAGAGCAGTCTCAGTTAGAACGAGGGAGAGAGAGAGAGGAAGAGGAAGTGGATGGAGGTTATTAGTCGAAGGTCAAAGCCCAACATCTGAAGCCAGTCCAGAGATGTGAACGCATCTAATCCCAGCTAAAACACCACAAATGTACAACTTTTTAAGAACTTTTGAATACTAAGTGCTTTCATTTAAAAACAAAATGCATAGAAATCACAAAGATATTGTTTCAAGGTCAAATAAGCTTGAAGGACTGTGAAATGTGCTTAACAAAATGAGATGATCTCTTTCAGAATATCAACACAGTTCTTATTAACGATGTGTTAACACAACAATGGTGCTTTTTAAAGGTGCAGTAGGAGATCTTGGAAAATGCTAACTTTAGCCTGATAGCACTGAAAGCGAACGTCCCACCCTCCCTGCAATCGCCGTCCAAAGCCACGCCCCCTGAACGCATTTACGCTCACAGACCAGAATACCAGAGACAACATTACTTACATCAGCATTACATTACATTACATCAGTGGTTCCCAATTCCAGCCCATGTTCCGAAGTGAAGTAAACTTCAACAGATTTCCCCCGCTCAGGGAGTAGGGAGCAATGAACACTGTGTAGGAATCATATCGATCGGAACACACTTCATGCACGTAGCTCACTTCTAACGAGCTGGCGCGAGACTGGATTAACCGCTGGGCTACATCATGTGTCATTCACCAGTGAGAAAACTTTAAAAGTACTACAATACCAGGAAGGAAGATCTGGTTGTTGATGTTTGTCTGCCATTCTCACTCTGTCTGAACAGCGTGCGTGAAAGAATATATAAATACAGACAAATATATTTAGACCACTTAACTTAATGATTGCTATCGGGACATGAAGAGACTTTCAACCAGCATAACAAAAAATGTTTCTGAAGACAATCACCTATTGCACCTTTAAGTTTTTCAAGAGAAGTTTTGCTCATTAATCAATATTAGATGTTGAAGCCGAAGCCAAAGCATCTATAATTGCCCAAAAATGTAACTGGACACTCAAGACACACTTAAAAATATGTCTGAATATCATTGCATTAGAGCAGGGTTCCCAAATTGGGAGTTGATGAAAAGCTAATCAATTAAATAACAAAAATGTAAAATTAAAACAATTCTAAAAATAAAAACAAAATAAATTACATGCTAAAAAGATTATAATATAATATAATATAATAATTTGTTAACCTGCATATTATATGACTATTAATTGACTTTTTGAGTTTTTTTTTTTTTTAAGTTATTGAAATATTAACTTTAAATCTCAGGGTAGATATCAAGTAAATATTTTAGATCAGCTGGAAAAGAATAAAAGTAAAGTAAAAAATAAAATAAAACAAAAAATAATTAAATAATTAAAAAACAGCACAAGCACACTTTAAGCAAAATGTTTTACAAAAAAAAAACAACAACAACAACTGTTACGTTTGAAATTATGATGTTTTCAGATGCCATTTTCTTTTTATATTTTGCAGACATTTTTAAATGTGACTCGAGTTGCCAAATGCTTTTTGGGTCACTGTATCTGTCAAAAAACAATGCAATTGTGAGGCTCTGAATAGTAAAAAAAAAAAAAAATGTAGTAAGATATTTGTGTTTTATTTGATGATATTGTACTGATTACATTACACTGGATTTATTAAAATAACAGAAATAATGAAACAATGTCAATACATCAGACTTTACAGCATTAGGTTATATAAAAAGAAGCAAAAATGCACAGAGACGTACACACAAACACATATATTTAATGAAACATTATAACGGTCATAAGGAGAGTCAAAAATAATTGAAACACAAAGAGCCAACATCTTAGTTTGGTTTAGGGCTGTCCAAAAAAAATTTGAATTTTGAATATTCGTCGAATTTAAAATAAAAATCCACATTCGAATGCAAAAACGTTGCATTCGAATTTTAGGTGTGTGTCAGGCAGCCTTATCAGTGGAGTACGAAATGCGACGACGATGTATGTGTCGTTGCATTTTAATGCTTTTGTTAGTCTATCCAGTTGAACCCACTAGATGCGGCGTTGCTACGTTGTTCATTCAAAATATTGCAGAAAAAGAGAACATCAATGCGGAGATGTTGTTGTTTACGTCAAAACCGAAACCAAGCCGTTCACACAGAACGCATATTTATCACATTTTCTATAGGGACGTCTATCACCGTTGCACTCGCGTCTCGCACAAGAGAGCTGCATGTTTAGAAAGCCATGTAAAATTAATGCGAGTTCTTAAAAAGTTTTAAAAAACATGTCTCGAGACTTTACGGCGTTTCTTTCCCCATCCCACTGCATCTCAAATTTTTAAATGAAGAAAGTACTCTTTGTGATTGGTTTTCGGTCCTTTGTATTGAACTATACATACATGCATGATGCTGTTTTGTTTCTAATTGTTTAAGCAACTTTATTAATTATATAAGGTTTATAAACATTATTTTAAACATTATGCACTTTTTTCAAAGATAGTCATGTTATTTTATTATGCTTTGAAGAAACGTGCATTAGTAATATTTTGCTCTATGCGCCCTCTTGTGGCCTCAGGAGAGAAGCCAAAAGCTTTTTTCCCCCTAACTGAAATTATGCCTTTTAAATTCGAATATAATTCGAAAATTTAGTTTGTAAAAAATTCGAATTTAGTTTTTCAGCCATTTTGACAGCCCTAGTTTGGTTGTTTTGCCATTGATCCAAACAATGAAAAACACAACGTTCATGCACACATCTTTGTGAAAACATGAAGCTAACTGACGCTCAAAGCATCAAAATTCTCCAAATCTGGATTATAAATCTCATCGATCATAACATTAACATTGTTTCAATGACAAAGATGAAGATGCTTGGATTCAAGTCTCTGACAGACACACAGCGTCAACGACAGGTGGCCTGAGATGCGCCAGACGCTGACACAGACAGACATGTGTGAGACAGGAGAAGATGGAGCGAGAGAGAACAGAGAGGAACAAGAAGGTAAATACCAGAGCAGGAGAAGGGACGTTTCCTTTGGGACTGGTGACTATGTTGTTTTTGGCACTGTTTGACTGTGGCTGTGCAGAACACAAAACAGTGTTAAAGGGTGTCAGTGGGTGTTTAAGGGCGAGAAAAGAGAGAAATAACAGAGAGAGAGAGAGCAGGGTGATAATGTGAGGATTGTGTTTTATGTTTGAGCTCAACACTGGTTTAAAAACACAACTGAACACACTAGGCTGATGGTCTTGGTCTCAAACATCATTTGTTCAAATACATTTGGTTGAATCTCCTGAACCGTTGAAGTACATTTCAATGTCAATGTCACATTTCACCACAGAATTAAAAAGAAAAACAAGAAAGTTTGAGAAAATTAAGCTTTTCTGGGAGACCATTCAAATGATTTGCTTTTTTGACAATTATTTTATGACAATTTAGCACATATGCCCAAATATTTCTGATTATCTTATGTATCTGGATGTTTTCAGTTTTAATATTTTATTATTTTTAAATAATTTATTAATTTAATAATTAATATTATTAAGTAACTCATTCATTAATTATTCATTTTACAACAGATAAAACAATAGATGGAACGATAGACCAACAGATAGATAAAACAATCTCTAATCCCTAATCTAAAGCCCTAATCCTCTTCCGTAAGTAACTGATTCATTAATTAATCATTTTAATAATGGAACAACAAATAGAACAAATATATGGAAAGGTAGACCAAAAGATTGATGGAAAGATAAATATGAATAATATTTATTAAATAATTTTATTTATTTATGAATTATTAATTTAATAATTAATATTACTAATTTAAGTAGCTGATGCATTTATTATTTATTTTAATGAAATTGTTTGTTATTTTCAAATAGGGATTATCATTAGATTCTCATTAAACAATTCTATGTACAAATTATATGTATTCTGTAAAAAAAAACTTAATTACCATGGTGTATAAATACTTAATTATTTATATTCTACTGCATTACAATATTTATTAGTTGCTTTTTTTTGCATTAACATAACTGAAAAATAATGTTGGGAAAATGTGCATAATTGTGATTTTTTTTACACATTTAAAGGTCTCAATCTGGACAAACCTCCCCCTAAACAAACAGAACAAACCAGTAAAAGATGGGATCGGGGACTGGTGTACTACAAAGTGAGTGATCCAAGATAAATATGAATACAAGATAAACACACTGACTGATAACAAACTGAACTCTTTAAACAATGTAACTTTTTTTTTTTTTTTTTGACATGAAATGTGGCCTGGGCAAGTTCTTTACACATTTTCTGAGATTTGCTCTTTTAACATGAAACATTTTTAGAAATAATTTTAATGTATCACATAGCACTGCTGGAAAGGCCAGTTAAAACCAGTTTCTGATAGCTGGTTTTACATGGTTTCTTTGTGGTCCAGGCTGGTCATTTGCTGGTCCAGATGGTTAGTATGAAGTTGACTTGGTAGGTTGTGTTGATAAAGCTGGTTAAAGCTAGTAGTTCACCCTAGACCAGCAAAAAACAGCTTTTCCAGCTTAAGATGCTATGTTTTGTTTCCCCCAGCAGGCTGAATAAAAGGAATCAAAATGAAAAAAAAAAAAAAGCAAACAGAATTAAGCAAACAGTTCAGAAAACCTGCGCTTGGTCCATTGTTTTCTTAGAGAAAGTCGCAGTAGGAAAGCAGAACTAGAGGAGAGTCCTTATGGATCCACAGGAAGTACAATCAGAGACAACAGCAAACAGAGACACAGACACAGGGAAGCAACAACAAAAAGCCAAACACACAAGACATTCTGTGCCAGTCTAACACACACACAAGACATTCTGTGCCAGTCTAACACATCGACGGTCAACAATGACTCGCTATACAACCCTACAATAACATCAACCCAAAAACACTACGACCCTCACCTGCGTCTGAGGAGTCATTTAAAGCCATCTGACCCTTTAAATCAACTGCTTGACATTTGAGCAAGAGAAGAATCAATGTAGATCATTACAAGAGTAGATTTATTCGACATTGTGCATTAAATGACATAAAAGCCCAACAGGATGAGCAAATGAATGAATGGATAAACAAGAGTGAGAAGAGAAAGGGACGGAGGGATAAAGAGATTAGGATTAAATATCATTCTCACCATGTACTGAACGGTGGAGCTGGATTTCCTTTTCTGGGTGGAAAGGATGGAGGGATGGAATGAGAAAGTTAAATACATGTTATGATGCAGGCTGAGATGAACATTAATCACACAGAATCGGACAGACGTATGAGAGGCAGGAAGATTGAGAGAAGGTGCGTGTGTGGGTTTTTGGCAAGAAAGTGAGTTTGGTGGATAAAAGACTTTTGATGTGGTTTAATGTACAGAACAGTCCTTAAGGCCTTCTCTTCTCAGAGATCTTAATACATCATTGTGAACACACACGCACACGCACACACACACACACACAGAGCTGCTGATGGGATTGAGTCAGTGCAGGTGTTGACAGGACTGTTCCTGTATCTCTACAGTTATGAAATTATTTTCAGAAGAAAAAAAGTTTAAGGTTTTGTCTATTGTCTAATCAAGTTTAGATAGATGGATAGACAGATAGATAGAACAGAATGATAAAAAGGATAGAAAGATATAATGACAGATAGACAGAATGATAGAAAGATAAAACGATAGAATGATAGAAGAGAAAGAGAGAATGACAGATAGTTAGAATGATAGAAAGGTAGACCGATAGAATGATAGAACGGCAGAATGATAGAGAGAAGGATAGAAAGATTGAACAATATAAAGACAGCGATAGATAGACAGATAGATAGATAGAAAAACAGAATGATATAAAGACAGAATGCAAGAACAACATATAGAGAGAACGACTGAATGATAACTAGATAGAATGATAGACAAAAGACAGACAGATAGATAGAATGATAGATAAAACAATAGAATGATAGAAATATAGAATGATAGATAGATATATAGAGAGAATGATACATTGATAGAAAGATAGAATGATAGAATAAAATATAGAGAGAGCGACTGAATGATAGAAGGACAGAAGGATAGAATGACTGAAAGATAAAACGATTGAAAGAGAACGATAGATAGAAAGATAGAACGATAGAAGGACAGAAAGAATGATAGAAAGAATCAACGACTGGGATGGATGGATGGATGGATGGATGGATAGATGGATAGACAGATTCATTTCTTTAAATGACATTTCAGTAAACTCCTCTTCCTGCCATGCTGATTCTACTTCCTGTCTCTTTATTAATCTGTAGTTTCTTTAAGCCTGAGCTTGTGTTTGTCTGTAAGAATTAAACCCGCTCTTCTCACAGTTCCTCCAGCCGTGATGCTCTTCATAGCACTGCAGCACCAAAGACAGTGAGAAAACCAGAGCGCAGAAAAAGGAGGGAAACATCAGAATGGAGAAGTGTGGCGAGCCAGTTGCTAAGCACTGAGTGAGGCGCAGTGGAAGCGTCTATTTCTGTCTCCCGGCTCCCTGGGTTCAAACCGCCAGCTATTCCTGGAGCGAGAGCTACATTCCCTCCTGCCACTGCTCTCACTCTGGATCGGGATGATGTAGTGGATCCGGTGCGAGGCGAGGCGAGGCGTGGCGTGGGAGGAGGAATCATGGAATGATTGGCGGCGAGAGATTCAGAGAGAAAGTGCTTCATTAGCGCGGCTGACGATCACAGGGCTGATGAAAGATCACACCTGCCCAAGCACGCACCCAGTTCCGGCGGTGCGAAAACGCCAAAAAGTGGGTAGTTCCACAATTAGTTCTGGTACTATGAAAAGGTTCCCGCGGTGCGAAAGGCCCTAATGAGAGCAAACAGTTCCTGCCGCAGGTGCAATTTTGAGTGAACTTGTGGAGGATATCCACTCTGCGGCTAACAAGAAGTGAACTCAGCTGAGGATGAGAACACAGTCTGACTGAAATGCTGATGTGGGCGGCGAGCCGTGCTGATTCAGACGCAACCGCAGTCAGATACGGAGAGAAAGTCAAAATACAATATCAATGCATATTTGTTACTACACTACTGTTCAAAAGTTTGGGGTCAGTAAGCTTTTTTTTTTAAGAAATACATACTTCTACTTAGCTCACATGCCAAAAGTAAATGATCAAAAGTCACAAGAAAAACATTTATAACGTTACAAAATATTTTTATATCAAATATATGAGGAGTTCATTTGCAAAAGCAGATAACTCCGTTAACAATTTTCACAAATCATGTTTTTTCATTGTGCATTCCAATTAATCTCAGTCAAACTGCAGTTGAGTTATTTTGATTCAGTTAAAAAAATTACAAAAAATACAGCTAACTAACACAATAAAACACAATAAAAACATGATAACATAATAAAAAAACATGATTTTGGGGGGGGAAAAAAACAAAAAAAACAGTTATCTGTTTTTGGAAACAAACTCTTCATATGCTGTTCTATTAAACTTTCTATTCATAAAATAATCCTTGAAAAAAATTCTAAAAAAATGTGAAGCAGCACAACTATTTTCAACATTGATATTAAGAAGCAAATCAGCATATTAGAATGATTTCCGAAGGATCGTGTGTCACTGAAGACTGAAGTAATGATCACAGGTATAAATTACATTTTAAAATATAGTTAAATAGAAAAAAATGCTATTTTAAATTGTAAAAATATTTCACAATATTACAGTTTTTATCAGGGTAAAACTAAAACTAGAATTAAAAACATAAAAAACATTTGAAACAAAATAAGCAGAAAATACCCGAAATTAAAAAGTAAAACAATAAATAAGTAAAATACTGTAAGTAAAACAATAAAAAGAAATAATGAAAAAATACTACATTTCTAATTTTAATTCATTTTAAATATATGTACTAAAATAACTAAAACTAAAAAACTAAAATAGTATACAAATGATAAATGTGTGTATACATATACTGTACATATATATATACATATATATATAGTGCCGTGAAAAGGTTTTTGCCCCTTCTTGTTTTTTTTATTTCAAACAATCAATCATCAAACAAATTTTAATATTACACAAAGATAACCCGAGTAAATACAAAATGCCGTTTTGAAATAATGATTTCATTTAAAAAAAGCCCAGTCTCTTTCTTATTGTTGAATCATGAACACTGACCTTAATTGAGGCAAGTGAGGCCTGCAGTTCTTTAGATGTTGTTCTGGGTTCTTTTATGACCTCCTGGATGAGTCGTCGTTGCGCTCTTGGAGTAATTTTGGTAGGCTGGCCACTCCTGGGAAGGTTCACCACTGTTCCAATTTTTCTCCATTTGTGGATAATGGCTCTGATCGTGGTTCGTTGGAGTCCCAAAGCCTTAGAAATGGCTTTATAACCCTTTCCAGACTGATACATGTCAACAAATTTTTTTTCTCATCTGTTCTTGAATTTTTTTAGATCGCGGCATGATGTGTTGCTCTTTAAGCATGCTTCACTTTGTCAGACAGGTTCTATTTAAGTGATTTCTTGATTCAACACAGTTAATCACAGTTCTTTCATGATTTAACAGAAGGGGGCAATTCATTTTTCTTCTTTCAAAAACATTAAGGGCCAGTTTTACTAAACATTGAAACGACGTTAGTTACGTTGAAAAGAACCGGAGGCCAAAAAATGAAGGGCTGCAAGAAGTTTTGATAGACCTGGTATTGAGTGTCTCCTTGATGAGGGTTCGAAGTCGTCTTTTATTTCCTGAAGCAAATTAAAAATAACATGGCTTGGCAAACTATATGTACAGATAATGTGTTCTTCTGGCATTCCAAATAAATGAATACGTGTGGAAAAAATCCTCTCCCTTCTACCACGTGCTCTCTGTTCTCTGCCGTGCCTCCTCTAGCAACAATAATTGCAGCCATTTCAAACGCAAATTAGTTTAAGACATGCTCTTTTAGGCGTTAAATAAAGGCGCAAATGCCAGCAATTTGACGAGCGCAAACATTAGTAAATCTCGTTGCGTGATTCATTTTAATACTCTCCTCCCATAAATTTTCCGTCTGAAAAGGAAACTCCTACAAATGCATATTCAATAAGATCAGGCGCAAAAATAACTGTCCACGCCTTTTATAGCGCTAATTTGTCACTGCGCATCTTTGGTAAAACCTGACAGTAGGGCTGTGCAATTAATCGAAATTCAGTTTCGATTTCGGCCTCCAACGATTATGAAAATACAGTAATCGAGATAAAACAATTATTGCGCCCCATTCCGCCCCCTTTCCAGCGGTGCTCTTTCGTTCCTCCATAATCAGTAAAATCATGTAACGAGACTTTTGCAAACCAGGACGTGCTTGAGTTAAGTTGATTAGATTGATTTATGTTTTTAAAAGCGTGAAAGAACTTGCGCTTTCTCGGGAAGATTACTGTGGATGCGCTCAGAGACGGAACACAACACGGACATGTAAAGTCATCTTTTAGCACCTAAACGGTCAAATACACACAACAAATGTGTCAAAATGCGGCGCTTAGTGATTATTCACGTAAACCCTCGTCGGTTATGTAATTAATGAATGTAAAGAGTTAGGAATGAAAATACTTGTGTAACAGTAAATTGGATCCGTGCGGCTCTTAAAGTGACAGCGGGCTATTTTCCTGCTGCGACTGTGTGCTTAATATTAATCAAACAACAAAAGACACATTCAAAATCACTCACTGCTCCTGACTGAAGGACTTTTGTAGCTTTAATAAGAAACAAAGGAAGTTTAATTCTTACAGTGAAGACTATGTTGTTTTATTTTACATTAGGTTATTCAATTTCTCTAGTAGGCCATTAACTGAATACTTTAGACTTGCATTAAAAAAAAACTTAAAGCACAGTTTGTTTCATTTGTATATTTTTTATTCTATTGTATTCCTTTGCTTTTTTATTACGGTTTAATTATTTGCAATAATTTTGAGGACCTTTTTTGTTGTTGTTTTTTTAAACTAATATTAGTTACTCTGGTATTCTGCTGTGGTATTGAGAATTGTGACATTTCGCTGGTCTCTATAATGTAGAGGTCATAGCAACCTTATTTACAGAAAATATATATTTGATATATATCACTATCTTTAAATAAATCTTTCATATAAAGTTTTGGTCATATGGCCCACTAATAATCGTTTTAAATAATCGGGATTACAATATTGACCAAATATTGACCAAAATAATCGTAATAATTTTTGTAATATTTTAACGCCAAAAGACGGTTTGCACTGGCACAAGCTGTTAGTAAAACTGGCCCTCAACATCTTACCGCCCTCAAACTTTTGAAGGATAGTGTATATGCCAATACCGGTGTTTTGTTTCATGCAATTCAATAATGGAAGCATATTATATTAGGATTTTTTTAATCTTTTTTTGTCAGTACAAAAATACTAAAACTTATACTCTACATATAACGTGTTTATTCCTTATATCAATTTAAAGGGACAGTGCACCTAAAAATAAAAACTGACAGCTAGAAAAAAAAAAAAGAGAAATCTGAGGAGGCTGTAGAGCTTAACTTTAAGTGAAATAACTCATAACTCAAATTTAAAGCGTGATATCTGGGGTTCAGCTGAAACATCTTCATTTATTCAGGACTAAATGTTACAGAAATGCGGCATCATTCCTTGGAGTGCTTTTTAGCGTCGACCTCATAAAAACTTGCACGCTAAAAGATTATGTAACGTATGATTAATGCTCAGTGCAGAGGGGATTATTCTCTAGATTAGACTCCACATCCAATCCCTAATAGAGAGCAGTCACAGTTTCATTTCTAATTCTGCGGTGCAATAGAGGTGAAAGCCGACCTTTTTACTCTGTCTGAGAGGATTATATGTTATCAGAACAAATGAACCTGCAAGTGCACTCTCTCTAACAGCTCATTATGGGTCGGAGGTCAACATCTGTGCGCGTTCACCTGATGCCGCGTGACGCACGCCGGGTGGAACCGAACGCCGGAATGCTCTGAATAGAACTGATGGTGATCGGGGCAAGTCCAACAATGACCGAAGCACTATGAGCAAACTATATAGAGATAATAATGAGATAAGATGCAGATCAGAAATTAAAGAAAGATTAAGGTTGAGTGCACAAGCTTATACTAGGGCTGGGCAGTATATCGCAGTGATGGCTGGAATGGGTCAATTGGTAAGGATTTTGCTAAACTGTTTCTATAGCAGTATATCTGTGGTGCAATTAAAACAATTCTGACATGTGTAAGTGTAGGTTAAGTTTGCAACCAGAGTTTTGTTAAATACATAGTCCTGGCATGAAACTCTAGATGGCACAGTTTGATAGGTCTAACTCAATCTGACCTAATGACATCATTATCACATGGCACAGCTGATTGGTTCTCTCCTGTATCGGTTAGCCAATGAGCTCCCTGCTCAACATTCAAATATTTGACTAGTGCTTGCCGTAGCAGTTCCAGCTTGCTTCAGAAACCCTCCACCTTCCCCAGCTCCACCGGCATGAAACTCTAGATGGTGCATTCCGATAGGTCTAACTCAATCTGACCTAATGACATCATTATCACATGGCACAGCTGATTGGTTCTCTCCTGTATCGGTAGCCAATGAGCTCGCTGCTCAACATTCAAATATATGACTAGTGCTTGCCGTAGCAGTTGCAGCTTTCTTCAGAAACCCTCCACCTTCTCAAGCTCCACCTGTATAGATCTGCTATGAGTTGATTCATGTATGCTATATGGGGGTTATTTTATGTATGTTATATTTGCAGCAGCAATATTTCTTACATGCTCACAGCAGCATGTCTGCCGCAGCAGCAGTGTAGCAGATCTATTCCGCCAAGACCAAATACATTAACATTGTCATGTACATTACCATGCCAATCCCTCCGAGAGTTGTCATGACAGAACTAAAACTATTAAAAATCATTGTTGTTAACTGAAATAAAGCTGAAATAGAATATAAATGTGAGATGAAAAGCTTGAAAAAGGGATTTCTAAAAATTACTAAAACTGAAATAATAATGTTGCCTTAGCAATTAACTAAAATAAGTTTAAATTAAACAAAAAAATAAAAACTATTAAATGAAAATTAGAAATGTTGCTTCAGCAATTAAGTGAGATAAAATAAGTTTAATTTAAAGTACTAAAATTTCTAAAACAAACTAAAAAAGCTAAATATAAATATTAGAAAAACAAATACGAACAAAAAACACAAAATTACTAAAATTCAGAATAAAAAAATATAAAAATAAAAACAATAAAATAATACAATAATAAAAAAATAAAATCTAATTCAACATATTAATAAATACTATGATAGACTATAAAAGATACTAAAATAACATTGGTTGCAACATCACAAATAGTCACAGTTGTTCCTATAAAGGTTATTTTACACAAAGTATGGCTCATCTAATCATATTTATATGTTTTACTGCTTTAACTTGTTTCAGAATCTTAAAAAAAAAAAAAAAAAATTTTACTTTTCCATCCATCGAGCTCCAAAAAAACTAAATTAGATTCCTTGTAAACCATTTTATTCACTGAATAATCCAAAAATAGGTATTAGTATGTAGTTATGTAATACATAACATTTTTGGATTGAATTTAGGGGGAAAATGTCTATATTGCGATATACACTGTGAGCGTAATATATTATTCATATTATGAAATAAAATTACTATACTGCCCACCACCAACTCATTGTCCAGCTTACTTAAGAGAAGAATATAATCTTGCAGAATAGACTCAAACACACACTGCTAGAAAGAACAGAACATGGAGACAAACACTGCAAACGCAAACACACAGATCTGCTTCAGATCAGACACACAGTGGACGCCAAAACTTTCACCAATTAAAAAACAAGAAACGTTCAGGAAAACTATGGAAACTGTGCTTGGCAGATGTGAACAGAAAGCAAAAAAGGTATGAAAAAGAAGGGAACGAAATGAAAGTGGGTCTTACCTTGACATCGGCCTTCTTGTTGAGCAGGCTCTTGGCTGCTGTAGACGGGAAGAGAGGAAGCGCAAACATCAGCACGCTGGGATGGGAGCAACAGTCAACATTACCGAAGCGCTAATGGTGCTCGGCCAAACGTCATATAACCGTTCGAGCCAGCCGGGGAAATCCCTCCCGCCCCACATCCAGAGGATTACAGCTGTCTAACACACTACGTGTGGAGCGCATGTCCGCACACGCATCACGAGTATGCACGGTGCGGCCCACAGTCAAACCTGCTAGAATTAATCACCAAATGTGACCGAAACATCCCGTCCAGCAGTGAGGGGTTAGTGATTGCCATGCACACGCAGGGGATGTGCTGGTGCACATGCAGAAGAGTGCAATCACACACACACACACGGTTACCTGACTAAATGAAGATACAGCATTGACTTCTGTTGTTTTTATATGATGCAAATTAATAGATAATAAATATCCATAAAACAAGGTCAATTTACTTGAATAGCCAAATTGCATTAGATATTAAGATATTTTAGATTTTTCTTTGTTTTGTTTTAAGCATAAATCAGACAAAATGACCTTTGCTTTATGCTTGAAACAAGATGAAAATATAACATAAATATATATGGAAACAGGTATTCATGTATAGGTATTAAAATGTTAATAAATTATTTTTAGTTTTTTTTGTGTACTTTAAATAAGAAAAAGATTACATTTTTCTTGTAAGTGTAAAACTACTGTAAAAGTAACCTAAACCCAAATTCCTAAAATAAAACCCTAAAATAAACTTTCTAGTTAGTAAATATCCATAAAACAAGATCCATTTACTTGTAAAGTCAAATTGCATTACATAAATATTCTTTATATATTTCTTTCCTTTGTTTTTAAGCATGAACCTAACAAAATTACCTGAGCTTTATGCTCAAAATAAGATAAAAATATATAATACAATATATACAAGAATGTTTTTTTTTTTTTTTACTTTAAATTTTTTATTTTTTTTTTGTAGTATAAAACTAACCTTAATCCTAATTCTGCCCATAAAATAAACCTTTTGGGGAAAAAACAAAAACAAAAACAAAAAGACATTTACACTACCGTTCAAAAGTTTGGGGTCTGAAAGATTGTTTTTTTAATGTTTTTGAGAGATCTCTTATGCTCACCAAGGCTGCATTTATTTGATAAAATTACAGTGAAACACTAAAACTGTGAAATGATATTACAATTTAAAATAACTATTTCTGTAATAACTGTATTCTATTTTAATATATTTTAAAATGTAATTTATTATATGCTGATTTGCTGCTCAAGATCAGATCAAATGCTTTTTCTGCTACTTTTGCTCAATTTAATGCATCCTTGCTGAAAGAAAGTATTAATAAAAAATATATATATAATTACTGACCCCTAACATTTTAAACAGTAGTGTATATTATTCACTTCATTTATAAATCATTTTTATAATCTCCCAAAGGCAGGTTGTCAGATTTAGTTCACTTCTATCCCAAAGGACAGCTAAATAAACCCACAGACTCACGCATACTGCCGTTAAAGCATGATACATTCAAATATTTTGTTCATGTGGCGGCAAGGACCTGCACAATGCTGCATTTTCTTGCCACAAATGAGAATGTTGAAGTTTGTCCAAGTGAATAAAAACAGTCTAAGACAACTTCTCATCACTAAAATGAAATCAAATGAAATGGAGCTGGCAAATCCTATATTAACTGTCATGGCAACACATAAAGAAATATTCTTAGTGTTTCTACGGCGCTAAAGAGCCCTGACTTTATTAATCCGTGCAGATAAGAGGAAGGTGTTGTGTGGAGGGAGGGTTAAGAAAGACAGAAAAAGAGAGAGAATCTTACCTTGACACAAATGTTAGAGGCAGAGAGGAACGGAGAGAAGGAGAGATTAAGAAAGAATAGATTAAGAGAGAGAGAGACCAGCACGGGTTCATCTGGAGTGTGTTTATCTGAACGAGGGCAGGGGGTTCAAATGTGTATTTCTTATCTAACATATAAAAAGGTTTATGTTCCATTCTTTGGTTTCATTTTCTAATCGTTATCTTGTGCCATTTTGAAGCCTTTTCCTCCATGACACACTTGTAGTGACACCTAGAGGTGACAACAAACCCGATTCATCTAAAACACCTGAGACACACACACACACACACAAAACACGGCAAAGACGTGGAGGACAAATGCAGAGACGGGCATCTGTGGGGAAAAAAAATCTACAAAATAGATCAAAACAAAATATTCAGACCGCTAGAAATTATTTTAAAATTGTCAAGCAGTGCACTATGAGTAAACCAGGTCACAAGTGTTACAGATGCACTGCTGTCCAACCAAACTAAATTCAAAATGTGCAACTGTGTTATAATGATTATCAAACTAAATTTCACACAAGTATAAACTGCCTAGACTAGTCTTGGACTGAAATGAAAGTGCCTCACTTAAGGACTACTGCAGACTATATTTCATTTCATGTCCATGGATTCTATTTGAATAATGCTGTTGGTTTTACTACAAATACAGGTTACCCTCAGTGTGAAAAAATGGTTACAGAACATGGTTACATTGAAAAATTTAAATGTATAGTCCACCCAAAAACGAATATCATCATTTACTCACCCTCGCATTGTTCTAAACCTGTATGCATTTCTTTGTTCTATTCAAAACAAGATGATATTTCGAGGAATGTGGTAACTGGTTTCAGTCCTGAAACAGTTTCGGGTCTTTTTTACTTTCATAGTATGGCCAAAAAATACTATGGAAATCAATGGGACCCAAAACCATTTTAATTCCATTGTGTGGACAAAAATACTATGGAAGTCAATGAGACCCAAAATCGTTTGAATTCCATTGTATGGACAAAAAATACTATGGACGCCAATGGGACACAAAATCGTTTGATTTCCCTAACATGGACAAAAATACTACGGAAGTCAAAGGGACAGAAAATAGTTTGAATTCCATTGTATGGACAAAAAATACTATGGACGTCAATGGGACACAAAATCGTTTGATTTCCCTAACATGGACAAAAAATACTATGGAAGTCAAAGGGACAGAAAATAGTTTGACTTCCATTGTATGGACAAAAATATTATGGAAGTCAATGGGACCCAAAACTGTTTGACTTCCATTGTATGGACAAAAAATAGTATGGAAGTCAATGGGACACAAAATCGTTTGATTTCCCTAACATGGACAAAAATACTATGGAAGTCAAAGGGACAGAAAATAGTTTGAATTCCATTGTATGGACAAAAAATACTATGGACGTCAATGGGACACAAAATTGTTTGACTTCCATTGTATGGACAAAAAATACTATGGAAGTCAAAGGGACAGAAAACCGTTTGACTTTAATTGTACGGACAAAAATAATATGGAAGTCGATGGGACACGAAACCGTTTGGTTACCCACATTCTTCAAATTATTTTCCATGTTCTAAAAAAGAAATTAATGTACATCATACAGGTTTGGAACGACATTGAGCGTGAGTAAATGATAACAGAATTTTCATTTTTGAACGGACCACCTAGAAAATAAGCTGTGGCAATCAACAGTCCACAGACATTAAGCTCAAAATATGCTAATAATATTCACTGAAAACCTGCTGCATGGATGCTGCAACCAGCCAAGAGTAAAAGTGCCAGATCACTGCAAGCAATCCTAGAATTTAGTGCTGAAAGGACATTGAACCCCCTTTCCTGAACACACAGGTTTAAGACACATGCACTCGGATCAGATCGGATCAGATCATATCAGGCTTCTCCTGCATCAGGAGACATGCGTGTGCTCTCGTGCAACGTTCAGTCATCAGCAGGCAGGCAAGAGAAAGAGAGAGAAACCTACAATTAAGAGATCTTACACAAAAAAGAAACCCAAGGGAGGAAGAAAGAGGCAGAACACTGAAGAATGACAAATCTGCAAATGGATGGATGGAGCAAGCGGAGACGTGGAGGAGAGAGAATGAGTGCAAATAGAAATCAGAAGAGATAGAAGGAGAGAGAGAGAATAAAGGGACCCTGATGGAAAATCCAGCTAAAACCAACTGCTGACATAGGCACTTTAAATCTGACTGGCCGCCTGCTGCACTATTTATATTCAGGATACATTGATTTTAGATTTACCTGGATATAATCATCACATTAAAACAAAATGAACTGTGGTTGGTCACTTTAAATCGGAGTCAGATGGTCTAAATCTGCAGTCACACTAGACTTCATGCTCCATTCACTTCTATTCAGATGCATGTGAGACCAGTAACAATGAAAATTCAGCTTATACAACACTAGACCTTCTACAGATAATCAACAGAGACTATACTGGTCTAACCTTGACATTTAATGACATTCGTTGGTCTAGATGGATTGTGGAGCCTGGTTTTGATCTGGTAGACGATTATGGTCAAGCTGGTAAGATTTGGTAACCGTTTTAGACAACAAACCAGCAACCACATTTGAAAAAAACCCAGCTTGACCGCCTTAAACTGATATGACCTGGTTTTTCCAGCAGGGGAGAGAAAAACACTGACTGCGATTTGCAACAAAATGACATGAAGTCATTTATTTTCATTACAATCTGTCAATTTAGCGATGCAACAAAGCATAAAATATTTTTTTTCTTTTACTTTATGCAAATAGAGCAGCAACTACTAATAGAAGTGAGCAATTTTACAGTTTCATATGCTTCAAACGCATTTAGCTGATACTTTTATCAAACACAACTTCAGGTAAGTAGTCCCTTCCCGGGGCAAACGTCAATATGATTGATGACTTTGACCTTTGTCAAAGTCATCAACTCAGGTACACACTAGTGTTTATGGATATGTTTATTTAATAAACAAAAATTTCTTCTTATTATCAATGTTTAAAACAATTGTGCTGCTTCATATTTAAGTGGAAACTGATACATTTTTTTTTACAGGATTCTTTGATGATATTAATTTTAAAAAGAAGAGCATTTGCGATGCAACAAAGCATAAAATATTTTTTTTCTTTTACTTTATGCAAATAGAGCAGCAACTACTAATAGAAGTGAGCAATTTTACAGTTTCATATGCTTCAAACGCATTTAGCTGATACTTTTATCAAACACAACTTCAGGTAAGTAGTCCCTTCCCGGGGCAAACGTCAATATGATTGATGACTTTGACCTTTGTCAAAGTCATCAACTCAGGTACACACTAGTGTTTATGGATATGTTTATTTAATAAACAAAAATTTCTTCTTATTATCAATGTTTAAAACAATTGTGCTGCTTCATATTTAAGTGGAAACTGATACATTTTTTTTACAGGATTCTTTGATGAATATAATTTTCAAAAGAAGAGCATTTATTTGAAATAGAAATCTTTTGCAACATTATAAATGTATTTACTGTCACTTTTGATCAATTTAATGTGTCCAAGCGGAATAAACATATTAAAAAAATATTTAAAATATGGTAGCGTATATCAAAGGTATATATTTTATTAAATGACGCATTCCTTAAAAATTTAACCCATGCACAGCTGATCGAATACAAACTGTGCATTTTAAATAAGTTAGTTTCATGCATTAATAATCCTTAATCTTGTTCATGATTTAATGCATTATGCACAGCTGCAATTACAACACTTTCTTCTCCAGAATTCAAATTTTCAGCTGCAAGAGAACCAATCGGGTCCATTTATGATCAGATATTAACAAACTATGGCTGGTTACACACATCTCAGGGCTATATGAACAACTCGACCTGCAGCGATGCATATCACAGACAGTGTGAACGGGGCTTTATGAAAACTGCAAGAGAGAGAGATAAAGAGGGAAAAGAGAGATACTGTAGAACTGAAAGACTAAAGAAAAAAGAGATCTAATGGCCATTCCCAAAGTCAGCCAGCGGCATCTGCAGTGCTGAACACGAGACCGCTGTAACCTTGTCATGCTCCAAGTTCCATTTTGAATATGAATCATGAGAAGGAGAACATGAAGCAGAGAGGATGGATGGATGGATGGATGGAGGATTGGGTGAGACGTGAGGGGACGAGGGCTACCTTGTTCCACCAGACTGGTGGTGGTACCGGCCGCAGCAGCGGCTGCAGAGATGGTGGCGGGTGCCGTGGTCTGCCTGCCCACTGCCAGACACACACAGACACACAAATATGCCCATTGTGCCATAGACTACTGGTTCTCAACTGGTTTAGCCAGCACAGTACCAACACTGTTTAGAGTGCACAAAAATAAACTAAAATGTCCTAAACGCATCTATGGCCTATGAAGCCAGTTCCACACCGTGTCCTAACCAGATACAGTATGACAAAAGGCAACTTTTCCATGTTAATCAGTGTTCAATCAGTTTTTGTCCTAACCAGCTGCTGGAGCAACAGCATACAAACTATTTACAATGATAATCTCAGGTACTGATTATGTACTATTAAAAGCATCTAAGGTGATTTTGAATATCATTCTGTGTGACCTGTATAACAAATCCTGCTGTCGCAGACGTATCAGTCTTGAAACATGGATTTTTTGAGTCATGAATTTTCTTTTTAGAAAGTGCTAGTTTAAAAATGCTAAAAATAAATTAAATGGTAAAAATTCAATTTTGTAAAGCATTATTAAATATTTTGAATTACTGTATCTAAACATTAGATTACTTCCATGCTCTCAATTGAATAATTTTAAACTTTTAAGTTTAATTGATAGAGTGAAGACTATGTAGTGTTTTATTTTACATTTAATTACTTTTTTAAATTATTGTGGTATTTCTTACAATCTAATACTACTGTTATGACTAACTTACCTGAAAACATAAAGTACTGTTTATTCCCTATGTATCTTTCTTCTTTTGCAGTTATTTGTCCTGTTGCTTGTCATTTGTTCATATTTTATGACTGGTTACTTGTTTACTTCAATAATTGTTTTAAAACTTTTTAATTGTATTAGGTGAAATTGATATCAAAAATTGGATTCTAAACATAAAATCTTACCATAACTTTATTTCTAGCAAAAATAACTATAACGTAATATAAAAGATTTTGGTCACCCCAACCATGAATTTGGTTATAAAGAGAGAGAGAGAAAAAAAAAAATCAATCAAATCTCAAATTTCAATTAATTTAAATTGAATCGAACTAAGATCTAATTGTGAATGTCATCATTCGGCAAAATCTTTCCTGAATCAAATCAAAAACCTATGAATTACAGTATGAATTGATTCACTGTCTACCCAAATATTTGTTATATTTAATTTATATTAATGATATCCTTATTATATCAACTTTTAATTTAAATAAATATAAATACAGGTTTTAGAATATATACAATTTTAAAACAGCTACAACTTACGCGTTTCCTTTTATGCGCTTTGTGAAATTATATAAATGATTAATTAAATTCAATTAATTCACTTGTATTAATATAGATATTTTCTTTCAGCTGCCTTCTCAAACTCAGACAGCTGTGATGTTTTTCCTTGCCTTCTAAATGTATTTAAATGTATTATATTTTTCAATGGTCTCTTAACCTCTCTCATGAGAAATGAATCAAACTGAGGCTCTCCACATTTTGTGATTGGCTGTTTGCCGCTGATGTCACACTTACAGGTGCACAAGCTCTGGAGTTAATCATAAACTCATAAAATAAAACTAAACCAGGTTGGATTTGGTTGTTTTTGTCAACTCTGAAACTCAGAGTAGGTGATATGCAACCTGTCCATGTTGACTAATTTGTCAACCTGTCTAATTTTAACTTCTACCAAGTGACAGATGAATTTACACCGAAACGCCGCAGACACACGGCCTTTTACATTAGATTCAATTTTAGGTCACGGCCCACCAGTTGAGAACCACTACTGTAGACATTGAGAGAGAAACCAAAGGATAGAGCAGTCTGTTAGCGTGGAGAGAGTTAGCTGGAAACACAAGCCGCTGTCTGCAACCAGAGTGGGATCTTGAGAGTCCATTACAGTAGGTGGTGTAATCATATAATAAGGTTTCCCCTGTCACTCTGGAATAAAGAAAAGGCTCATTTTCTTGTCAAGCGCTCCTCGGGGAGCCACTTTCTCCTTTCAGCGAGGAACGTGTCACTTTCGCCAGCGCCAATCTATGCTACGGCAAAACAAAACAAAGCATTTATTTGGGGGTTGAAGTTTTGGCGTTGTGAGAAGGCAGTAGAAATACAGAGGGAAAAAGTGATAGAATGAAAGAGAAGACATAAACATAAAAAAAGCTCTCATCAGACATTAAAGGGGCTATATTGTAGAAAACATGAATTTACTTGTTTGAATTTAGTAATGTCAATCTGCAATAACATTCACCCATATTTACTCTATTCAAACAAGCATACAATATACTCCGATTCATGAACAAATGACTCTTATGAACTGTTTTTTTTTAATGATTCAGTCAAGAAGACTCATAGAGTTTGAATCAGTCTAACGAGTTAGAAAGATACACGTTAACAAAACAGTTCAAAATGGCATTTTAACGTAACAAAATAAAAAGGTACCAAGGAATATTTGTTGACTATAACTGCATTAATAATAGGACTTGGCAATTTCATAGTAGAAAACAAATAATATGATTAATATATAATATAATATAATATAATATAAT
>NW_015652201.1:0-9534 GCF_001515625.1 Sinocyclocheilus rhinocerous | reverse complement strand
ATTTTATAATATAATAAAATACAAATATAAAAATAATAATATAAAAATATAAAAGGATATAAACAAATATCTAAAAAATATTTCAATTTAAAAAGGCAATCCACATATATATTTTGTTAATCATAATCAATTTCTCTACTCAATATTTTCTATCATGAAATAGCCAAGGCAAATAGCTGCAGTGTGTCCTTTTTTGGATAATTCATTTTTTTCTCTCTATCCAAACACCCCATAAAGGGCACTTATAAAATTAACTAAATAAGTACATATAAATAAAATTAATACATTTTTATGCTAAAAAATTATGTCAATGTCTATTCTTTAACTTGGATGGGTCATTGTTGAAGAGGGTATTAAATAGTCAAGAAATCTTAATTAAGTTATCATAGAACTTCAAAAGGAAAAAATAATATAAAAATAATACATCCCTTTTTTTTTAAAAAAAAAGAGAGTGAACAGAGGCCGAATAAATAATAAGGGAATGACATACGAGGGCAAGTGCGTGGAGTGACGCTCGGACACTCCCACGCCTCCTCTACCACTGAGTCACCCCACGGGACGAGGTAATTACAGTAATGAGAGCACAGAGAGGACGGCTGACGAGCCACGGATGAAGAGAGCAAGAAAAAGAGAGAGAGAGAGCATCTAAAACGCTCCTCAAACAGGAACACTGTTGCTTCCGCCCACCAGCCTGCTGTTGAAGTGCGAGCGAGTGAGAGCGTGTGTGAGTGTGTCGGGATGTGAGAGAGCAGATGCTTCATTACAGCAGAAATCAATCACATGTTATTATAAACGCCAGTTCTCACACACAGCCGCAAACATCCAGAATTCTCTTTCGCCGTACGCAGCCCGCTGCTCACAAACGCCACGCACTTCCTACAGAACCACTCGTCTCTGAACCAATCTGTCAGGACACGGCCCGACTCTGAACGTCCAGCTGCTCGTGAAATTGAATAGTTGGATAAGAAACAGTGTATCGTTCCCTTAGCTGTGGGATTTCTTGTCCGATGCTTCAAAGCATAAAGCAGGATTTATTAATAGTATGAATATTTAGCTTTGAGATCATTTAAAGAGACAGTTCACCCAAAAACAACCCGTCATCATTGCTCAGTCTCATGTTGTTCCAAACCGTATGGTTTTCTTTCCCACCATCAAACACAAAGGATGTCAGGCAGAATGTTGATGCTGTTCTTTTTTACAAAAGTGAATGGTGACCATCTGTCCAATAACAATACAATAAAAGCACCATAACAGCCGTTCATTTGACTTGTGCAGTATATTCCAAGTCTTTTGAATCCATATGACAGCTCGTGTTAGGAAAAAAGCTTTTACACTCACACAAAGCTATCGTTTGGCTTCAAAAGTTGTATGGACTAAAAGAACCATATTGGTTTGGTAGGATATGATGGTGAGCAAATGATCAAAATTTTTTCATTTTTGGGTGAACTTTGAGTCAGTGTTGTTAAATAAAACTATTTTTTAAAAAAGGAAATAAAGCTGAAATTAAAAAATATATATATTAGACAAAAAGTCTTAAAGGGTAAGTTCACCCAAAAATGAAAATTCTGTCATTAATTACGTCACCCTGGTGCCATTTTGGAGAATATCCACTGAACGTAAACAGTGTATGCTATTCTGTGTCAGCTGCGTCACGCGGATACGATGTTTTCGTTCAAATCAAAACATAAACAACGTAGAAAACATATCCGCGCGGATATTCTCCAAAATGGCACCAGGGTGACGTGGAGGAGACGAATTGTTGAATAAAGTCGTTATTTTTGTTTTCTTTTGCGCACAAAAAGTATTCTCGAAGCTTCGTAAAATTACGGTTGAACCCCTGATGTCACATGGATTATTTTACCGATCTCCTTGCTACGTCTCTGGACCTTGATCGTGGTAATTACATTGCTGTCTATGGGCCGGTCAGAGAGCTCTCAGAATTCATCAAAAATATCTTAATTTGTGTTCCGAAGATGAACGGAGGTCTTACGGGTTTAGAACGACATGAGGGTGAGTAATTAATGACAGAATTTTCATTTTTGGGTGAACTAACCCTTTAAACATAAAATGAAAATTATAAATGCCTTGGCAAATAACTAAAATAAAAAAAAAGTTCAAAACTAAACATTTCTAACACAACAACTGAAATAAAAAAAATTTAAAGCTAAATAGAAATACAAAAAATGAATAAAAATGGCAAAAACACAAAATTACTAAAGTATAAACAAAATAAAAATTAAAACTGAAAATATAAAAATAAATGCTAATTCAAAATATGAATACTAAAATAGTACATAAATAATACTAAAATATCACTGTTAAGAGTTTGTGTTGATGCTTTTAGAATAAATTTAGAAGTCTGATTCATGTAATGATTTGTGGTTTTGATTCCTCTACTTAAATAGTTCAAATAGTCGAATGATTATACATGTCTTCAATTTGTCTTTCAGGACACAATATCTTTGCATCAGGCTTGATGTGAACTTACCAGAGAAATTGCGCGACACCAGCATGGTGGTCAATATCGCACCCTATATGTAAGAAAAAGATCGGAACGTGAACAGAGGCATCGAGCGGTGGGTTTCAGACAGATACATATACAGATGAAATGACTCCAGTTGCAGGTATAATGACTTTTAAAAGAGACATCAGCAGACCTTGAGTTTCCTTCTTGCGTTGAACTTCTTCAGGCACTCGACTGTTTCCTGTCTGTGCATCATGGACGCCACAGTGGAACGTTGCTGCGGGAAACAGAGGTTTTTATTAAAGGAAAGGAGGGAATAATGAAGTCCTGCCACATTTCATATTGTGAATATTTTGTTTTAGCATGAAATATATCATCTCAGAATAAATCTTAATTTTCGAAAAATTGACCCTTATGACTGGTTTTGTGGTCCAGGGTCACATATGGGTAACAAACATCCTTTCATTTTTACAATAGTGTATGTATTCTGGTATTTTGTGCTGGTCGGTGGCTGCTAATACTCACGCAGACCCACGGGTGTTTCAGAGCCTCCTGGGCCGTGATTCTCTTGGCTGGATTGATGGTCAACATCTGATTGATGAGGTTTTTGGCATCAGGGGTGACCGTGTCCCACTCTGGCGAGGGGAACTACAGGAAACATGGGAACTCATGGGTATGTATTGACTCAGCCAGTTGTACTGTATGAGTGAAATCACAAGGGGACTCACGTCATAAGCCCCAGCTTTGATCTGTTGGTAGAGTTTGTGCTGGTCTTCATCCCAAAACGGAGGATATCCCACCAGCAGAATATACAGGATGACTCCTGCAATCACAGTATAGATATTTCACTTCTAACAGATTCTATGCCATTCTTTGTGTTCTCACAACTCTTCAAGTACTAACGCAGACATTTAGGCACACCTAAAACAACCCTAAATGTAATAATAAATACACATATCAATTCCATAAAGAAACATATACATATATAAACATATTTTATAAAAAATATAAACTTAATTTAAACACCAAACATTATCAAAACGGCTACAATTGTAATGATGTCTAAGTTTATTTCTTTATATAACTTATCCAATTTCCAAAATAATACAACTATATTATAATAAATAACATATAAATTATAGAAATATATTAACAAATGTAAATTGTAATGTTTAATTAAGAGAAAAAAAATGCTTAAATGTAATCACTTAAAGCACTTGTATTGAAGTCTAATTTGTGAATAAATCATTGTTTTGAACTGGTACTTTGTAATAACTTGTACACAAAATACACAACCGTTCAAAAGTTTGAGGTCAGTAAATTCTATTTCTTTCTTTTTTTGAAAGAAATCAATACTTCTATTTAGCAAGGATGTGTTAAATTGATAAAAAGTGATAGTGAAGACTTATATTGCTAGAAAAGACTTCTATTTTAAACAATTGCTGTTCTTGTTAACTTTTTATTCATCAAAGAATCCAGAAAAAAGCATTACAGGCTAACAAAGAAAAATATAATATAATATATAAAAAAAAATTTTTCTGAAAGGTTTCTGAAGGATCATGTGACACTGAAGACTGCAGTAATAATGCTGAAAATTCAGCACTTTGCATTACAGAAATTAATTACATTTAAAATTATATTAAAATAGAAAACCATTATTTTAAATTGTAATAATATTTTGCAATATTACTGCTTTTTCTGTATTTTGAATCAAATAAATGCAGCCTTGATGCGCATAAGAAACATTAAAAACATAAAAACATTAAAAATCTTACTGATACCAAACTTTTGAACAGCAGTGTATATATAGTTATATATGGAAATTATATTAAATAAACTAAAATATAAAATATAGAAAATAATATTTAAAAAAAATTATAATTGTTTAATTCTATTGAGAAATAATGAACCGGTTCAAATGAACGATTCATTCAGAAACGAGAATTGCATGAATTATTTTTTTGAACTGGTTCTTTGTAATAACTCAGCATTTGTGAATCATTTGACTGTAAGGCAGAAATTTGTTTGGAGACTAAACCTGCCAGGTGGGTTCAAAATTGTTGCTAAACATCACGCGGCCTGGTGATAAACAGTTTAAATTAATTTCTCTCTCTTTAGAGTGTTGGATTTTGAGAATGACTCCTATGAATCCATGAACTGGTTCACTGATATACAAACAATCCTAATAAACCACTTCGCCGAAATGAATCAGAATTCCCAACCCCAGACCAAAAAAACCACCAACCCACCTACTGATCTGCAAAGTAATTAAACCGCTCAACTATCGATGCTCTAGAAAAAGTGAATGTGAAACACGACGGTGAAAGCGGCGCTTGGCAACAGCCTCTTGACAACACCTGCCGGAGAAGAGCTCTCCACATCTGAGAGCTGATGTGTCTGAATATGTGCGGGGCGTCGAGAGAGAAAGAAGTTAGAAATAGATGCAAAGATCTCTATCAGGAGGGAGCGTGTGACTCACCACATGCCCAAATGTCCACAGGTTTCCCATAAGCCTCCTTCCGTAGCACTTCTGGGGAAAGATAACCTGGCGTTCCAGCGAACCCTGCATGCGAAAGCGAAAATACACATCTGAAAAATGCAACATCCAGGCTCTTTCCAACATTGTATGTTGGAGAAAACCATTTGGGTGGCAGATTATGTGCTTGGAAGTTGCGAAATTAAACAAATAAGGCAAACCGGTCGGGGATTTTTGCTTTGGGAGAGTTCAAACCGACCACGTACCAAACCAGGCCTGCTGGTCCCCTTGCACTTCAATGGCCAGGCCAAAGTCGGCCAGCTTGACGGCGGCGTTCTTGCATTTACTGGCCAAGAGCAGGTTCTCCGGCTGGGGGGGAGATCAGGGGCGCACTCATATTACTGCTGAACCCAAATCTGATACATGTCACCTTTTAACATCGAACACATAACATACAAGCACAGCTGCGCAACAGATACAGCATACAAACAGAATCAACTCCCAGAATATAAGCTGTGCTGGGCGCCGTGTTCTGTCACCGGTAGAGTTCGCTAGAAGCGCATTTCCTGTGATGTTCTACTGCTGTACATTTAAAATCATATGTGAGCTTGATATCTACGACTTTTGATCATCCAAATGGACCAATGGTTGATTCTCTGAAATAAAATAACTACGGTTAGCATTGCAGGCATTCAATTGTCAAGAAAAACATCTAACAACCAAAATACAGATGACAAATGATGCTAAGCCATTGGTTCTCAATCAGGTAGCTGGGACCAGTGTTATTTTAGTATTATTTATACACTATTATAGTTTTTATTATTATTAGTGATGTCAACCGATTAATCGCGATTAATCGCATCCAAAATAAAAGTTTTTGTTTACATAGTATTTGAGTGTGTACGGTGTATGTTTATTATGTATATATAAATACAAACACATGCATGTACATATTTAAGAAAAATATGTTATAATAATAATAATAATATATAAATGTATATACACATGTAAATATTTTCAAAATATATACTGAATGTGTGTGTATTTATATATACATAACAAACAAACAGTACACATACATATATTACGTAAACAAAAACGTTTATTTTGGATGCGATTAATCGTGATTAATCGTTTGACAGCACTAATTATTATTTATTTATTCTTTTTTTTTCATTATAATTTTGGTTAAATTTGGTAATTGTTATGTGCATTTGACATTTTTTATGCCATTATTACTATTATTACCACTAATATTACTATTACGTTTTTTTTTTTTCAGCCATTAGTTTTAGTTTAATTTTGGTTGTTATTTATTCCCAGTTAGTAATTTTTTGTGCTTTAACAAAATGAAAATTAGAAAACATGTTTTTTTTTTATATCTAATATTTATATTTTATTATATTTCAGTTTTATTTTAATTAACAAAAATGATATAATAGTTTTACTTTTAGTTTATTTAATGATAACGCTGGTTAGGACCTACTAGAAGGCCTCAACACACTTTACAATAATTTTAAAAATATATACATTCTTAATTTAATTTGTTCCCAACAACTACAATTTCTATTGTATTTTTAAAGAACCAGGGCTCCCATATATGATGGTTGTTTTCATTTCTAGACTTGGAAAAGATTTGGAAATGTATAAAATCATGAAAATATAAATATTTAAATATAGCCATCTAATATAATTTATCATGTAAAAATTAATGAGAAATTACATTAAAATTAACCATAACTTGTGATCACAAATGACTGGAAAAGTCATGTAAATTAATCGCTCATTAAGAGTGTGAACAGCACTCCGCTCTTGAAACTTTCAGAATTATGGAATTCTATTATTTATTTCCCAATTTTAATAAAATAACACTTTGCAAAAATAAATAAATACATGTGTAAATAAACGTAAGTAAGCTACAGTACTTCGAAACAAGTAGCTTTGTCATTATAGCAGAAGTACCATTTTTGAACGGTAGTGTATATTGTTAGAAAAGATTTCTATTTTAAATAAATGCTGTTCTTTTTAACTTTTTATTCATCAAAGAATCCTGAAAAAAATGCATCACTGTTTCTACAAAAATATGACGCAGCACAACATTTTCAACACTGATAATAATAACAACAAATGTTTACCGAGCATCAAATCAGCATATTAGAATGATTTCTGAAGGATCATGTGACACTGAAGATTGGAGTAATGATGCTGAAAATTCAGCTTTGCATCACAGGAATAAATCACATTTTAAATTATATTCACATAGAAAACATTTATTTTAAATTGTAATCCTATTTCACAATATTACTGAATTTTTGATTAAATAAATGCATCCTTGGTGAGCAGAAGAGACTTCTTACAAAAACATTTAAAAAATCTTACAGACCCCAAACTTTTGAACCTGCATAAAAAATTAAACAGAACATTTAACCAAAGGTATCAAGAAATCACACAGAGTCAATTTTGATTTCATTTTTTCACATAACCTACTGTCACTCATTTTGACATAAGGGTTAATAATACATCATCCCACTTAACACGCACATTCACACCTCCACGTAACGTTCAGCGTGAGTGTGTGTGTGTGCTGTTATTAAGTCCCTCTGCTCTGGTGGAAGTTGAGCCAGGTGGGAAATTGGGTCCAGAGGAGCAAAGAATCATGGGAAACTTATTCAGTCTCAATCTCTGATCTCTATCTTCCTGTCGTACTCTTCGCGCTACAGATGCCGCTCTGAAAAGAGACGAACGGTGTCTGTGTTCTGACGCTCAGCCGCCGTTGCCATCTGCTGGAGCTATTCGTGGAGCTCAGATGGCATCTCGACGTTTCGGGCTCATGATTTGAAAAGTGTTCTGATTGAGAATCCGTAGGATGGTGTGAAATGCTCAATGACCTTGAGCCGCATCCGGGGGAAACGACGCTGGAAACGCATCCAGACTGAGATTTGCATACCCTGATTCTTTAAAATATAAAAAGCGACTTCTGAACTGAAGCAGGATTAGAAAAAGCAGCAACATGAAATCAAAACTGACCCTATATGATGTTCCTCATTATATTGTAACAATTTATTGGTGAGTTATTCCATTCTAGTTCAGAATCAACCTGTGTGAGAAGACTTCAAACAAATAACATAATATATCACTTGACATAAAATCAACAATAAAAATAAATCTGAAATAACTGCACAATTTAAGAGTTTTATGCCAGACATAGACATCCATGCACGCAAAACGTCATGCCAAATCGGATCGCGAGTATTAAAGGGTCAGTTCACACAAAAATAAAAATTCTGACATAATTTACTCACCCTCAGGTTGTTCATCCTGTATGAGTTTTTTAAGAAAAGATGTTTTGAAGAATGCAGATAACCAAACAGATGTTGGTCCCCATTGCCTTCCATTATATGGAAAAAAAAAACTACTATAGAAGTCAATGGATACCAGAAACTGAGTGGGTTACCAACATTCTTCAAAACATCTCTTCTTGTGTTCAGCAGAAGAAAGAAATCCATACAGGTTTTGAATGACATGAGGGTGTGTAGATGACAGAATTTTCATTTTTGGTTGGACTATCCCTTTAAGCCATTCCATTAATCATCTCACCATCCGAATCCCATCATAATTGCACATCGCACATCACACATGGCATATTTGTACATAAAAGCATGCACAACACACACAGACGAACAAATCACCTGCCACTCACCTTGAGATCTCGGTGCACCACACCCATTTGATGGCAATGAAGCACCGCCTCCAGGATCTGCTGGATGCAGTGACTGCATGCAAACACCAGGGGGCGCATGTTAGTCTGAGCAATGCCGTTCTCTCATGCACAGGCACAGGCAGGAAATGCAGGGCGATTACAGGGATAATATAACAGTACATCTTCCTCCTGAATTAATGTCAAAGACTGATGCCAAGCATAATACAATATTTTAATATTAAATTTATATAATGAGCGAGTACATCATGAATTCATCTTCCAAACCGCGTTTTTGTCTTATTCCGAATCACTACGGTACACTTATATTTGGACTATTGTAGCCTGGTCGGGTCGTCACCGCTGCGGAGTAACACATACCTGCGTGAATCGCCATAGACATAAACTTAGAGAAGTAGCTCCGCTTGGAATGTTCTTCCGCGGAATGTGTGCAGTCCTGTTTATACACCGCTAGAGCGCCAAAAGTTACATAGTGCTGCTTTAAACGGATGAGTTATAAAAAAATTAACCTCCCTCACAGTTGTCATGAAGGGCAAAATTAGCTATATAGACCAAAACCACTTTTTGTACCAGGCTGTAAACATATTTTTTTCTGCTGTAAAGTTGGGCATTTTAACATGGGGAGTCTATGGGACTGACTCCCTTTTGGAGCCAGCCAGTCGATGAATTGCAGTTTAAGTCACTTCCGTGTTGGTTTCAGGAGAGAGACCGGAAGTTTGCCGCTTGATCCCAAGCCGTTTCATGTTGACGTCAACATGAAACATTAGCATATTGCCCGCCCACTTGTTGCATGCGTAGACCTGGGAAAACTTGATTTTGGCATTGGTCTGAATGAAAATGCGAATTCATTCTTTGCCACTAGGTGCCGCTTTTGGA
>NW_015652200.1:0-569 GCF_001515625.1 Sinocyclocheilus rhinocerous | reverse complement strand
AAGCATGTAACTGTGGTCGTTCATCGCTTGCTTTATACTAAAACCTATACTGCATAAAATTTTCCTCTCTGTTTCACCAAAGTGTGACCGTTGCAAGGTGGCAGAGGATACAACTTCTCATGCTTTCTGGTTTTGCCCTTTATTGTCTGGGCTTTGGTCAAGCATATTTGACTGGTACTCCAAGGCTTACAATAGGCCTCTTCCACCGGATGCAGAACTTGCTATCTTTGGTTTTTCACAGCGCACCTCCTGCCTCCCGGGGACATTACAGCAGAGACTTGTGCTTAAGAACTGGAAGTCACCCTCACCTCCTTCCTTTCGAATGTGGATTATGGACATGATCTCTGTTATTCATATGGAAAGACTCAGATTCTTGAGAACTAATTATATTGAAAAATTTTCCGCTGTTTGGGGTTCATTTCTGGGCCATTTTCAAACACACAATATATATTTTGTTAGCTAGATTTAACAAATACTCTGTAACACCCCAGAAAGCCGAACAGGCCCCTGGTTCCATAGCAACGCATTTACGATCTAATGGAATGTGAGCAGAGACTCTCACTGCATTT
>NW_015652199.1:0-917 GCF_001515625.1 Sinocyclocheilus rhinocerous | reverse complement strand
AACAAAACATTCACAACTTCCCCCTTCATATGAAACAGTCAAGTCCGACCTGATCGTCCATGGTTTATCTGGTGCTAATACTGCGATGGAACTCCTCAGCCTCGCGTGGTGAGGAGAACAGCTTTATCTTCCTGTCATGAAGCACCCTCAGCTTACACGGATGGTGATGAAAACCGCGGAAGATTCCCTTGCTGATGAACAATTTCTTGACGTCGTTAAACTCGCGTTTCTGTTGGATCATTTCTGCTGAAAAATCTTGAGCAAAGTAAATTTTGGATCCATCGTGGATGATATCCCGGCTTCTCGCGGAACGCAGGATGATCTCCTTATCTTGAAACTTGAGAAAGCGGATAACACGGGTCTGTTTTAATTAGGAGTTGCCGGTGCCAGCGTGCGGTGGACTCTTTCCAATGTAAAGGATTTCCCGGGTTCGAGGCCCAGCCACTGAGGAAGTATATCGTGCATAAAGTCCAGTAAAGTACGCTTACCTTCTGCTCCTTCTTTGAGGCCAAATACATGGATATTCTTTCTCCTCCCGCGATTTTCCAGATCATCTGTCTTCATCTCCAGATGTGCAATCCGCTTTGTCACCGAGGTTAATGCAGACTCGGTTTTATCAAGTTTGTCCTCTATTGCAGAAATGCGGGTCTCAGTTTCCTCAATCCATTTTACATTGGCCGACACCTCGCGTTTGATGTCAGTCAGATTGCTCTCCAAAGCTGAGATAGAGCTTGCCATTACTCCTAGGCGATTGTTTATACCGTCTAACTTTGAACCGAATTCGGAACGAAGTGCTTTTAGCTCAGTTAGCAACTCGGCTAAATCCGCCATGCTGCCAGCCTCCACTCTCTCTGTCGACGGTGCTGCTTTCGCACTTTGTTTGCTTGTCTTGCGCGCTTTTGTAAAAATATCACATT
>NW_015652198.1:841-951 GCF_001515625.1 Sinocyclocheilus rhinocerous | reverse complement strand
TGCACTTATACGTACCTGGTTTACTGTAAAAAGAGCTGGTCTTTGGGTTATGTCAGGCTTGTCGTTGACAACTTTTCTGTGAAGAGCAAACATTAAAGTTACAGTCTTTA
>NW_015652198.1:0-672 GCF_001515625.1 Sinocyclocheilus rhinocerous | reverse complement strand
ACATTTTAGTGCATAAAGTAATTTAAATGTATGTACATGCCTGATGTGAACAACAACATTGTTTCGTTCTTGTATAACTTCCATGTTTGAACATAGAGACAGGGTTTCACAGACAGGGCTTAGCTTAAGCCAGGACTAGGCCTTGGTTAAATTAGGATATTTAAATAACTTTTATAAAAATGCCTTGAGAACTTTATTGGTGTGCATCTTGAGACACGACAATGGCACTGACTTATTTTAAGATGTGTCAGTACAAGATATTTTCAGTTAAGACAGCAAATGCATTTTAGTCTGAGACTGGCCTGTGAATCTGGGGGCTAATGTTTATATAACATTAGCTGTGCTCTCTTTTCACAGTTATGAGGGCCATACTTACACTTCCAAAGCATCTCTTCCATTTCTTCTTCCTTCCAAAACAAGATAGTCATTAAGAGGGCTCTGAACCTAGATAGAACAGAAGTATATTCATCCGTTTTTGTATTTATACCGTTAATTAATTTAAACTTACTCTTTCAAACAACAGTCTATTAAACGTGGTCGTTAAATTATTGCACTCACCATATTAGCGCCACCATCGTCTCTCCTCCGCTGCAATAGCGGCTGCTGTATGAGTAAAATTAAAGGTGCAGTGCAGTAGGAGATCTTGGAAAATGCTAACTTTAGCCTGATAGC
>NW_015652197.1:801-1006 GCF_001515625.1 Sinocyclocheilus rhinocerous | reverse complement strand
TTTGAGCAGCTGCATGTTTGAGCAGCTGCATTCCTCTAGGTCAAAAATGAAAAAATGGGATTTACAATAAAAAGTCATTTACAAAATTATTGTTATGATTTTGTTAATTAATGAGTGAGTAATGTCTCTTTTGAGTGAATGTGCACATTTTTAATGTTAACAGGTTTTACCATGTTATTACAACATTTAACCACTTTTTATTAAT
>NW_015652197.1:0-263 GCF_001515625.1 Sinocyclocheilus rhinocerous | reverse complement strand
CATGTATCTTACTAACCACAAACAAATGCCTTTCAATTTGAGTCTGTGGAATTCAGGATTAAACGATTGTGCAGCGATTTGTACAAATACAGACATGTTTGTGAATAAAAATGTTCTGTTCTGCATTAATATATCATAAATTGCTCATGCAAAAAGGAATCTGTGCATATATGGATCAGGTGACACACGTGCATTAATTGACGTCTAGTTCCAGTCGATATTGTTCGGTTCATTTTGAGACTTCATTTTCGCAGTTTACAGCA
>NW_015652196.1:38321-38465 GCF_001515625.1 Sinocyclocheilus rhinocerous | reverse complement strand
ATAAAGCCCCAAAGATCATGCATGATTCTACGCAGACGCTACACACCTTAAGATACACCAGATGATCCACACTGGAGAGAAACTGCATGAATGTGATCAATGTGGAAAAACATTTTTGTGGGCTTTAAGCCTGAAGTATCACCT
>NW_015652196.1:36867-38206 GCF_001515625.1 Sinocyclocheilus rhinocerous | reverse complement strand
AGCGGCTCCAGAGGATCCACACTGGAGAGAAACCTTACAGTTTCATCTGTCAGATTCAGATCAGCTCAAAGATGGAGTTCCTCCTCAATGAACAATATCTAAGAGTTTTATTCTTGTCATTTTACTTCATCATGTTAATTATATCATTGTGTTTTATGAGTTTCATTCATCACTTGTGAGTTTGTTTACCCTTTTTATGAAGGAAAGTAGTTTTTTTTTTTTTACATGTGCAAAACGTTCTTATTCTGGAAGCTGAAGAAGAATCTGTAACTTTTAAACTGACATTTATTTTTATCCTGTTCTTCATTGTTGTTTTTAAATCAAGTAGATATTCTTCAATTTATGATGTATTTAGAAAATCCAAATGCAAGATATACTGTAGCATTGCAACCGATCCTCCTTTGCTCGTAAGTAGGGATGGGTTCCAGAACCAGGTGCTTTGGGTACTGGAGGAAGCACTTTTAATTGGCTATTTTTTGTATTTGCTTTGAGTCATCATAGAGTAAATGTTACCTCTGTATTAATACATGATCTTTACTACTTACAGTTTATCTGCAACTTTTATTTTCTGCTGATTGAATTTGCATCAGTAAAAAATAACTTTATAATTTTAGCTGTATCTGAAAGCCATTAGTATTAAGTCTGCTTTGTGGGATTCTGTTTTAAATTTCTCAATAAAGATTTTAAAAGCCTAATAAACTACAGTTGTGCACATAAGTTTACATACCCCTTGCAGAATATGCAAAATGTTCATAATTTTAACAAAATAAGAGGAATCATGAAAATCTCATGTTATTTTTTTTTTAGTACTGTCTTGAATAAGCTATTTCACATAGCAGATGTTTATATATACTCCAAAAGACAAAATAAAAACTGAATTTATAAAAATGACCCCGTTCAAAAGTTTACATACCCTTAAATCGTAATACTGTGTGTGGTTACCTGGATGATCCACCACTGTTTTTATGTTTTGTGATGGTTGTTCATGAGTCCCTTGTTTGTTCTGAACAGTTAAACTGAGCACTGTTCTTCAGAAAAATCCCCCAGCTCCTGCACATTCTTTGGTTTTCCAGCATCTTCTGCATATTTGACTGCTTTCCAGCAGTGACTGTATGATTTTGAGATCCATCTTTTCAAACTGAGGATAATTGAGGGACTCATACATAACTATTATATAAGGTGAAAAAACATATGCTGATGCTCAAGAAGGAAACATGACGCATTAAGAGCCGGGGGTTAAAACTTTTTGAATTGGATGATCAGGGTAAATTGTCCTTATTTTGTCTTCTGGAAAACATGTATGTATTTATGTAGCTTTTGAAGTGCAGTACTAAATGAA
>NW_015652196.1:30689-36544 GCF_001515625.1 Sinocyclocheilus rhinocerous | reverse complement strand
AAAAAAAAAGATCTTTGATCAAAATTAGAAAAATTTCTAATAATCCCCTCCGGCTCTTAATGTTGCCTTCTTGAGCATCAGTAGATGTTTTCACCTTTTGTAATTGTTATGTATGAGTCCCTCAATTGTCCTCAGAGTGAAAAGATGGATCTCAAGATCATACAGTCACTGCTGGAAAGCGGTCTGACTGTCCACACATGACTGACTGTCCATCTGCATCATTAAACCATACATAAATACCTCAGTCTGAATATAGATACATATGAATGAACATTGAAAATATAAATACTGCTTTGTGGTGCTAAAGCTTTTATGATTTGTCAGTTTCTGGACATACCAAAAAGATGTGTTAATGTTCTTAATTGCTATGAATGCAGTTATCAGGAATTTTCACAATGTTTAACTTTCGTTATGTCGAGATCACGAGAAAATATTAAGTCGTGATAACGAGAAAACAACTTTCGTTATGTCGAGATCACAAGATAATTAAGTCGTGATCACGAGAAAACAAGAAAGAAAAAAATATTAATTGGCCTCTTAGGACTTCCGTACAATGAAACATGCCAATGCGGTCATAATTTTTGGCCATGCTGTCACACAAAGAAATTATGAACACATGCAAAAACAAGAGAGGACCAACAAAATATTAATAACTGATTATATTGTAGTCAGTGTAAATGTTGCCAATTTAGTGATTTTGTCACTAGATTTAGTGACTTCCTCACCCCTTTTGAGACTTTTTTCAAAAGCCTAGCAACCATCAATTTCAATTTCTTGGACAAATCAATTTCTTTAACAAACCTTATTTAGATTCCAAGACTATTTATATAGATCAGTGAACTCACCATTATGACCTCCATCTAACAACATATAGCAATTGTTTTAGTTACTTTCAATTGAAAGCAGTTGGCAACAGTGGTCAGTGTTTTTTTTTCCCTTTCTTATTTTGATGATTTAAGTGAAATGTGGAGTCATAAAAAGAAAAAAAAATCCACCACTTTTGGCCACTGTTGTGTTTGGTGGGGTTACTGTCACAATATTTAAGACCCTGCTTACTGTGTCATCACCTGTGCATTGCTGCATTTTTCCAATTTTCCAGCTAAAAAATGTATTTACTACTTTCATTTCTGCAGGTAGAGCATTGATTTATACAGTGGAAGAAGTTATTAAAGGGTTAGTTCACCCAAAAATGAAAATTCTGTTATTTAATTACTCACCCTCATGTATTTCCAAACAAACGCAAAAAAAGTATTCTCATAGCATCGCAAAACTGAAGTTGAGCCAATTATGTCACATGGACTGTTTTACCGATGTATTTAATACGTTTCTGGACCTGGAAACATTTCAGTTGCATTGCTGTCTATGGAGGGTCAGATAGCTCTCCGATTTCAACAAAAATACTCAATCGCTATGCTGTTACAGTAATTGCAGACGAGGCATCGTGCGTTGTCGGGGGAAAAAAAAAAAATTTGAATGATCAAAATCTTGATCAAGTTTGTATCATTTTATCAACTAAATATCATCATATAACTCCAACATGACATATCTTTGTTGGAAAGTGTGTGTCTCCTCCTCTTTGCTGCCATCTTGTTTCTCCTAACTAGGTTAGGAGACCTTTCCAGCTCTCGGAGCGAAGACCAAATCTTATATAGATATGTATAGGTAGATTCCCTATTATTTAGATGGCGGATGCGTCTACGTGCTTCGAGAGGTCGAATGGGGAATCTACCCCTACATATCTATGGGTACAACAATGAGCATGATGTTATTGTTTACACGGTCGTCAAGGATATGCAGAGCGAATGTTGGCAGCCACGCCATCATTTTCAAAAGTCTTCGTTTTGGTTCGTTTACACTGAAACGCAACCCCCAAGTTTTCAAACTAAATCGGGGTCTGCAGCGTTTTCAAAAGTCTGTTTTCGAGGGTCGAAAACGCCAGAGTAGTGTAAACTATAGGCGTAACCGTAGCAAAAGTTATGTGTTTGAAAACAAAAACACACTAGTGTACATGGGACCTTATTATTAAATCTAGGAATAAGAGTAAAATTACGTCATTCTTAGAATTTTGACACACTTAAATATTGTGACAGTAACCCCACCAAACACAACAGTGGCCAAAAGTGATGTGGATTTTTTATTTTTTTTTATGACTCCACATTTCACTTAAATCATCAAAATAAGAAAGGGAAAAAAAAACACTGACCACTGTTGCCAACTGCTTTCAATTGAAAGTAACTAAAACAATTGCTATATGTTGTTAGATGGAGGTCATAATGGTGAGTTCACTGATCTATATAAATAGTCTTGGAATCTAAATAAGGTTTGTCCAAGAAATTGATTTGTCCAAGAAATTGAAATTGATGGTTGCTAGGCTTTTGAAAAAAGTCTCAAAAGGGGTGAGGAAGTCACTAAATCTAGTGACAAAATCACTAAATTGGCAACATTTACACTGACTACAATATAATCAGTTATTAATATTTTGTTGGTCCTCTCTTGTTTTTGCATGTGTTCATAATTTCTTTGTATGACAGCATGACCAAAAAGTATGACCGCACAATTTGGTATGTTTCATTGCATTATTATCACAAATAAAACAATTGACTCAGAGCAACTATGCAACATGCTTACAAAATCTTTAACACATTTTGTTTTAAATAAGGGTGAAGATGTCAAATTTCCTAGGCCGGACATCAATTTTGGCCACTACTATATGGCAGTTCATTGACCTTCCAACTGACCGTCAAACCATGCTGCAAAAACAAGCCACTTTTATGAGGATTGTGGGCTTTCCTGGAGTTGTTGGAGCCGTTGTTGGAACTCATGTTCACGTCATTGATCCAACTGTAAACGAGGAGAAATACCAATAGAATACAATTTCAAAGCATCAGTTATAATTTGTGATAACTTTACACAGTGCAAAGCATTTAAAAAAAATACATTGAAATATTAAATAGCGTCTTAATGAAATGATTGTATTGTAGTTACATTAAATGATTGGTGTTGTGCTGCTGTGACTTCACATGAGCAGGCTCACTATTGGCTGTTTCAGAGGTCGAGGGCAGCCATTTTGAGTTGACATCATTGTAGTCTTTAGTTCACAACACTTAAGTGTCACCTCAGTCAACACTTAAGAATCAGTCTTAGACTTTACTGAAAGTTGCTTTTAGCTTCTTTATAAAAGTATCCTACTGTTAGACAAGTCCTACTTTTACTATAAATTTTTACACTTAATTCAAAGCTTAAAACTATACTTAAGAGCATTTCTGAGACGTTTTATGCATACGGGCCCAGATCAAAAGAGCCATTCATTTTCAAATTTCGACATCACTTGTAATGATTTTAAAAAGCACATGTAGTAATGGCTGAAACTGAGCTTTTTGAAACTCTGAATCAGTTGAACCATTACATCGCAAACTAAACACAAGCATACTTTTAGTGACTTTTTAGTTTATTTACAGAAAACATAGGCTACTTATGTTACCCTTACTTAGTATATTTTATGTCTACTTTGTGTAAGAACATAACAAAATGATTACACTTTTAGTGGGTTTTTAATGTACTTTATATTGCAGTAGGCCTACACATGGTTGTATTTTAAATATTTATGTATTTAAAATTTTTATATTTGGAAAAGTACAATATTTTGAAAAACATTTTTAACATTTACAATGTACAAACGTTTGTCAACTATTATTAAGCATTGCGATATTTAAAATATGTTGTTTAAACCGTTTTACTTAAAACGTTATGCTACTTTGGTTGATTAGGCTGTTGTTCATTACATGATACATTAATTGTAATAAGCTAGGTGTTTATAAATTTGTTCAAGCTTGACGCCTTTATTTTCTAATATATATTTCTGAAATTCCCACAAGGATTTCAACATCATATATGAAAAAAAATTAAGCTCAGAATCGTTTGAGAATCTTTTCTCCCATCTCTATTGTATAGTATGACCAACACAATATTAGATAGATTAAACAAAGTGTGATTTTCTGTAGGCCAGGCATATGCCTAGTGTGCCAAGTTGATGCTTCCTCTGCAGACTGCTTTACTCTCGCATGTCACGTGACGAGAATGTAATCGCAGCCTTTGCGGTTAAAAAAAAAATCACGTTTTGTCATATCGCGATATTATCGAAATGCGATTAATCGTTCAGCCCTACACGTGACCATTCATGCAGGTACAATCATAGATATGTATAGGTAGATTCCCTATTATTTAGATGGCGGATGCGTCTACGTGCTTCGAGAGGTCGAATGGGGAATCTACCCCTACATATCTATGGGTACAACAATGAGCATGATGTTATTGTTTACACGGTCGTCAAGGATATGCAGAGCGAATGTTGGCAGCCACGCCATCGTTTTCAAAAGTCTTCGTTTTGGTTCGTTTACACTGAAACGCAACCCCCAAGTTTTCAAACTAAATCGGGGTCTGCAGCGTTTTCAAAAGTCTGTTTTCGAGGGTCGAAAACGCCAGAGTAGTGTAAACGATAGGCGTAACCGTTGCAAAAGTTATGTGTTTTAAAACGAAAACACACTAGCGTAAATGGGGCCTTATTATTAAATCTAGGAATAAGAGTAAAATTACGTCATTCTTAGAATTTTGACACACTTAAATATTGTGACAGTAACCCCACCAAACACAACAGTGGCCAAAAGTGATGTGGATTTTTTATTTTTTTTTATGACTCCACATTTCACTTAAATCATCAAAATAAGAAAGGGAAAAAAAAAACACTGACCAGTGTTGCCAACTGCTTTCAATTGAAAGTAACTAAAACAATTGCTATATGTTGTTAGATGGAGGTCATAATGGTGAGTTCACTGATCTATATAAATAGTCTTGGAATCTAAATAAGGTTTGTCCAAGAAATTGAAATTGATGGTTGCTAGGCTTTTGAAAAAAGTCTCAAAAGGGGTGAGGAAGTCACTAAATCTAGTGACAAAATCACTAAATTGGCAACATTTACACTGACTACAATATAATCAGTTATTAATATTTTGTTGGTCCTCTCTTGTTTTTGCATGTGTTCATAATTTCTTCGTGTGACAGAATGGCCAAAAATTATGACCGCACAATTTGGCATGTTTCATCGCATTGTTATCATAAATAAAACAGTTGACTCTTAAGCAACTTTGCAACATGCTTACAAAATCATTAACACATTTTTTTTTCTTTGAACCCTGCAGAATGAAACACACTGAAGAACAAACAGGTTGGTGTTTATTCTTGATTCTTCAGTGATGATGAACATTAAGGTTGTAAAGCATCAAACAGTTTGTCAGATTTTGATTTGTTGTGATAGGAAAGATATATAGAGCTGTGCAATAATATAGTTGAAGCAGCAAATAGTAAGGGTTCTCACTATAGAAACATGGGTTTTGTGTCTAATGTTTTAAAATGTTTAATAATTATTATTATTAAGTATAACTGGAAGAACAATGTACCTCACTCCAGAAAAGATTCAGGGACATATAATTTATAAAAATGTATCAAAATGATCAAAATATTTTGTTTAGCAATTTTCTACTCCACACTGTTATATCAGGGTTCACTTTTATGTCTTCTTTTCACATTTCTCTCTGTAATTTGCTGAAAGTTATATGTTTTTTTACTTTAATTTCAGAGTTGACTGAAGAAAACGAGGAGCATGAAGAACTGAATGAAGAGCAGGAGAAACATGTCAAAACTGGAGAAAAAACTTTGAGTCGCTCTCAAACCAAACAGAAAGATTTAAAGAAAAGAAGAGCCAAGAAATCTTTCACCTGCACTCAGTGTGGAAAGAGTTTGACAAACAAACAGAGTCTTGAGTTTCACATGAGGATCCACACTGGAGAGAAACCATACAC
>NW_015652196.1:20654-28507 GCF_001515625.1 Sinocyclocheilus rhinocerous | reverse complement strand
GAAGAACAATAAGAACAATGTACCTCACTCCAGAAAAGATTCAGGGACATATAATTTATAAAAATGTATAAAAATATTTTAAATATTTTGTTTAGCAATTTTCTACTCCACACTGTTATATCAGGGTTCACTTTTATGTCTTCTTTTCACATTTCTCTCTGTAATTTGCTGAAAGTTATATGTCATTTTACTTTAATTTCAGAGTTGACTGAAGAAAACGAGGAGCATGAAGAACTGAATGAAGAGCAGGAGAAACATGTCAAAACTGGAGAAAAAACTTTGAGTCGCTCTCAAACCAAACAGAAAGATTTAAAGAAAAGAAGAGCCAAGAAATCTTTCACCTGCACTCAGTGTGGAAAGAGTTTGACAAACAAACAGAGTCTTGAGTTTCACATGAGGATCCACACTGGAGAGAAACCATACACTTGTGATCAGTGCGGGAAGAGTTTCAGACAATCATCACACCTTAAGGATCACATGAACATCCACACAAGAGAGAAACTGTATGAATGTGATCAATGTGGAAAAACATTTTCGAGGGCTTCATACCTGAAGAGTCACCTGAAAGTTCATACGAAGGAGAAACCACATTCATGTTCTTTGTGTGGAAAGAGTTTTTCACATCTGCCGAATTTAAAAGTTCATCAGAAAATGCATACTGGTGTGAGAGATTATATGTGCTTTGAGTGTGAGAAGACTTTTATTAGAGCTGATCAATTGAAACTGCACGAGAGGATCCACACTGGAGAGAAACCTTACAAGTGTTCACACTGCGACAAGAGATCCAGTCAGTCAGCAAGTCTGAAAAGACATGAGAGGATCCACACTGGAGAGAAACTGTATCACTGCACTGTATGCGGGAAGAGTTTCACTCATTCATCTAATCTATGCAGGCATAACAAAAAGATTCACAGTCAGTAGATCATCTTCAGATGCAGCACTTTCAGGACTGACGTTGCGTCCTCACCAAACGTGACACAATAATGTGTCAAGCAATAAAATCTCTTCTGTATAAATCTGTCCTAACAAAGAAACATCATCTTAAGTCTGCATGAATAAAGTTCATCTTCAAGACCAGAAGTTTCAACTGTAACATTTTTGTGGGCTTCAGCCTCTGAAGAATCACCTGAAAGTTCATACGAAGGAGAAACCGCATTCATGTTCTTTATGTGGAAAGAGTTTTTCACAACTGCAGAGTTTAAAAGTTCATCAGAAGATACACACTGCTCAAAGATGGAGTTCCTCCTCAAACAACAATATCCAAAAGTTTTATTCTTGTCATTTTACTTCATGATTTTAATGATCATTGTGTTTTATGAGTTTCATTCATCACTTGAAGTTTGTTTACCCTTTTTATGAAGGGAAGTAAGTTTTAAAAAAAAAAACATTTTTACGTTCTTATTCTGGAAGCTGAAGAAGTGTCTGTAACTTTTGAACTGACATTTATTTTGATCCTGTTCTTCATTGTTGTTTTTAAATCAAGTAGATATTCTTCCATTTATGATGTATTTAGAAAATCCAGATGCAAGATATACTGTAGCATTGCAACCGATCCTCCTTCTCAGTGGTGTAGTGGAGGGTATACGCAGGTATACGGCGTATACCCACTTCTTTATCAGTCGGCTTTAGGTATGCCCATTTCTTGGGTAATTTCATAATGATCTTTACTCCGTGAAGTCAAGCAGCAGAAGTTAAGTGACAATATGCAAATACTACTGGCCCATTTTGGGGTGAACTAAATATACAAGACTGTTTATAACACAGGGTGTTCATCCTTTGCTGGGTCGCTTTAAAAAAAAATTGGGGCATAAATTAAGAGTATACCCACTTCTCCAGACACCACTACACCACTGCTCCTTCTCCTAAGTAGGGATGGGTTCCAGAACCAGGTAGAATCTGCTCTGGGTACTGGAGAAATTAAGAAAATACACTTTATTTAATAAAATGACCATTTATTATTGTTACATAAACATTATCTTGTGAATGGTGTCTCTATATAATATGAAGACATTATTATGCGTCTTTGCTATTCACAGTGCAGAAGAGAGATCTCTTTACGTATGTGCGATTAATCTAATTTTATTTTCGATTTTTGAGTTGGGCTTCCAATGATAATGAAAAGAAGATATTTGAGGTAAAGTGATTATTGTGCTGCATTCCGTCTACCTTTCCTTCACAGAGCTTTTGTTCTTCTCTTAAAGTCCAAACATAACATCGTAGATCTCAGAGTGAATCAGACCGTGATAACGTGACCAGAACTGAATTACACATGATTTTGCTGATTTTACATTTGATTCAATCATTCATTTACCTGAATGCTGCTGTTGGACCTTACTGAAAAACGTAAAGCATTGTTTACTTCATTTGTATGTTTGTTTTATTGTATTGTTTTTATTTTGTTTGTACTTTTTTATTTGTTCTTATTGTATTATTGACTTAAAAGATTGTTTGATGACATTTTACTTGGTTAGCTTAGTATTATAGTTATTTTTTAAAGTGTTAAAACTATACACATAAGTCTTAAACACTAAAAGTGCCTTCACACTGGTGCATTTCTTTTGCTATGAATTATTTATTTTACATTGTCAGATCACAAAGTCATGTTAATTTTGTTCTTAATTTTTTAAAGAACTGATAAGAATACTGTAAAAGTATACTGTATAAGCAGCATTGTAAGAGTAGTAATACCATTAAAACCTTTTACCCATCCCTACTTGTAAGTCAATAAGGAGAGAGGTCCCTCTTATTAGTTTTCACTTTTACTTAGCTATTTTTTGTATTTGCTTTGAGTGATCATAGAGTAAATGTAACCTCTGTATTAAAACATGATTTTTACTTCTTACATTTTATCTGCAACTTTTATTGTCTGCTGATTGTATTTGCATCAGTAAAAAATAACTTTATAATTGTAGCTGTATCTGAAAGCCATTAGTATTAAGTTTGTTTTGTGGTATTCTGTTTTAAATTTCTCAAAGCTTTTAAGTGCCTAACAAACTTTTAAGTGCCAAAAAAAACAAATATATTTCACCCCACACATGACTGACTGTCCGTCTGCATCAGTAACTGGTTTACTCTTATGTTTGTTTGATATGTTGTTTCAGGGGCGTAGATTACGCGGGGGACGTCATGTAAATTCGTCCCCCACACTTTTTCGGGCAAGTGTGTTCGCATAGAGGCTTTCAAGAGCCGGTGTGAATAAATATAGATTTAAATTAAAAGAGACAGGATAGTCTGTGCATAATCTGATGTTTTATTCGGACGCAGAATAAAGCGAGATGAACATCACGGAGCGCTAAACACTCATGCAGTGTATGTTTCATTCATACTCGTAGCCGGAGGGCGCTCTCGCGCAGAAAGTATAAATAAATGCAGGCTTGGTGAGCAGAAGAGACTTCTTTATAAAACATTAAAAATCTTACTGTTCAAAAACTGTTGACTGGTAGGTTATATAGATTACAGAAATGTTATATTGTAATGTTTTATATATATATATATATATATTAGGGATGCTACCGATGCGATACTATTCACCCCTGTTACAATGCAGTGCGATCTGATTTCGATTCAACATAATGCGATTCGATGCAATACGATGCAATGGAGAAAATATGATCACTTTTAATGCCCCGAGGCCTGTTTCATAAAACAAGTTTACCAAATAAGCCAGGCTTATTTCAGTTAGTTTGTCTCATTGTCAAATGATTTGGTTCCATAAAGCAAATTTAAAGGTGCTGTATATAAGTTTTTGACTCTACTAAAGCATAAAAATACCATAAATATGTTTTCAGATATTTAAGAAACATGCTAAGTTAACATACTTGTTTATCTGAAAAACAATGCTACAGTCAGTTATTCTCCTTTGAAAATGTGCGTTCCGGGCCGGAATGTCGATCTCTGTTTTGGCTTGTGAAACCCGCCCACTGCCAGTTTACCCAATTGTATTTTGGCACCCCGGGTTGCCAGTTAGCGGAAAACACAGCGTATTTCATTTAATTCATCGTCAAGTTCGCTCGTTCCTGTTGGTGTCCTCAATCTGGCAACCTGCGTGTGTGTCAAGTCTGAGGAGGAGGGGCCGGGTGAAAAAAACCCTCTGCAATATTTTGAATTTGGACTGCAATACCTAGTTCAACCACTCGGTATCAATCCTACATACAGCACCTTTAACATGGGCCTAGATCAAGTTTAGTCACTGTGGCAACTTATGGTCTAAAGCAGGTTAACTGTCAGACTAAGTCAAGTCACCTTTATTTATATAGCGCTTTTAACAATACAGATTGTGTCAAAGCAACTGTACAGCATTAAATAGGAAAATAGTGTGTCAATAATGCAAAAAGGCAGTTCATCATTGAATTCAGTGATGTCATCTTCCAGCTCAGTTCAGTTTAAATAGTATATTTGCAATCAAGTCAACGATATCGCTGGAAATGAAGTGTCCCCAACTAAGCAAGCCAGAGGCGACAGCGGCAAGGAACCAAAACTCCATCGGTGACAGAATGGAGAAAAAACCTTGGCAGAAACCAGGCTCAGTCGGGGGGCCAGTTCTCCTCTGGCCAGACAAAACCAGCAGTTCAATTTCAGGCTAGCAAAGTCACATTGTGCAGAGGAATCATCTGGTTCCTGTGGTCTTGTCCCGGTGGTCGTCTGAGACAAGGTCTTTACAGGGGAATAACATCTGTATCTGGGGCTCATCTAGTTGTCCTGGTCTCCGCTGTCTTTCAGGGCTGTAAAGGTCCTTTCTAGGTGCTGATCCACCATCTGGTCTGAATATGTACTGGATCCAGGTGACTGCAGTGACCATCTGATCTGGATACAGACTGGATCTGGTGGCAACGGTGACCTCGGAATAAGAGAGAAACAGACTAATATTAGCGTAGATGCCATTCTTCTAACGATGTAGCAAGTACATCGGGTGTTATGAAAAAAGTTCCCGGTTCCGGTTGACCTAATTAATGCAGCCTAAAAATCCTTTAACGGATTTGAATATTAGAAGCGTATTAGTGTGTTATGTGTAAGCCAGGTTAAAGAGATGGGTCTTTAATCTAGATTTAAACTGCAAGAGTGTGTCTGCCTCCCGAACAATGTTAGGTAGGTTATTCCAGAGTTTGGGCGCTAAATAGGAAAAGGATCTGCCGCCCGCAGTTGATTTTGATATTCTAGGTATTATCAAATGGCCAGAGTTTTGAGAACGCAGCGGACGTGGAGGACTATAATGTAACAAGAGCTCGTTCAAATACTGAGGTGCTAAACCATTCAGGGCTTTATAAGTAATTAGCAAGATTTTAAAATCTATACGATGTTTAATAGGGAGCCAGTGCAGTGTTGACAGAACCGGGCTAATATGGTCATACTTCCTGGTTCTAGTAAGAACTCTAGCTGCTGCATTTTGGACCAGCTGGAGTTTGTTTATTAAGCGTGCAGAACAACCACCCAATAAAGCATTACAATAATCTAACCTTGAGGTCATAAACGCATGGATTAACATTTCTGCATTTGACATTGAGAGAATAGGTCGTAATTTAGATATATTTTTGAGATGGAAAAATGCAGTTTTACAAATGCTAGAAACGTGGCTTTCTAACGAAAGATTGCTATCAAATAGCACACCTAGGTTCCTAACTGATGACGAAGAATTGACAGAGCAGCCATCAAGTCTTAAAGAGTGTTCTAGGTTATTATATGCAGAGTTTTTAGGTCCTATAATTAACACCTCTGTTTTTTCAGAATTTAGCAGTAAGAAATTACTCATCATCCAGTTTTTTATATCGACTATGCATTCCGCTAGTTTTTCAAATTGGTATGTTTCGCCGGGCTGCGAAGAAATATAGAGCTGAGTATCATCAGCATAACAGTGAAAGCTAACACCGTGTTTCCTGATAATATCTCCCAAGGGTAACATGTAAAGCGTGAAGAGTAATGGCCCTAGTACTGAGCCTTGAGGTACTCCATACTGCACTTGTGATCGATATGATACCTCTTCATTCACTGCTACGAATTGATGGCGGTCAGATAAGTACGATTTGAACCATGCTAATGCACTTCCATTAATGCCAACAAAGTTTTCTAGTCTATGCAAAAGAATGTTGTGGTCAATAGTGTCAAACGCAGCGCTAAGATCCAATAGCACTAATAGAGAGATACAACCACAATCAGATGATAAGAGCAGGTCATTTGTAACTCTAATGAGAGCAGTCTCGGTACTATGATACGGTCTAAACTTTGAAAATGTGCGTTCCGGGCCGGAATGTCGGTCTCTGTTTTGGTTTGTGAAACCCGCCCACTGCCAGTTTACCCAATTGTATTTTGGCACCCCGGGTTGCCAGTTAGCGGAAAACACAGCGTATTTCATTTAATTCATCGTCAAGTTCGCTCGTTCCTGTTGGTGTCCTCAATCTGGCAACCTGCGTGTGTGTCAAGTCTGAGGAGGAGGGGCCGGGTGAAAAAAACCCTCTGCAATATTTTGAATTTGGACTGCAATACCTAGTTCAACCACTCGGTATCAATCCTACATACAGCACCTTTAACATGGGCCTAGATCAAGTTTAGTCACTGTGGCAACTTATGGTCTAAAGCAGGTTAACTGTCAGACTAAGTCAAGTCACCTTTATTTATATAGCGCTTTTAACAATACAGATTGTGTCAAAGCAACTGTACAGCATTAAATCATCTGGTTCCTGTGGTCTTGTCCCGGTGGTCGTCTGAGACAAGGTCTTTACAGGGGATCTGTATCTGGGGCTCATCTAGTTGTCCTGGTCTCCGCTGACATTCAGGGCTATAGAGGTCGTCTCTAGGTGCTGATTCACCATCTGGACTGGACACGTACTGGATCCGGGTGACTGCAGTGACCATCTGATCTGGATACAGACTGGATCTGGTGACTACGGTGACCTCGAAATAAGAAAGAAACAGACTAATATTAGCGTAGATGCCATTCTTCCAACGATGTAGCAAGTACATCAGGTGTTATGGGAAGTGTTCCCGGTTCTGGTTGTCCTAATTAATGCAGCCTAAAAATCCTTTAACGGATTTGAATATTAGAAATGTGTTAGTGTGTTATGTGTACGTACACATACAGTACATCGGGTGCTGAGTACATCGGGTGTTATGGGAAGTGTTCCCGGTTCCGGTTGTCCTAATTAATGCAGCCTAAAAATCCTTTAACGGATTTGAATGAAACGTGGCTTTCAAAGGAAAGATTGCGATCAAATAGCACACTTAGGTTCCTAACTGATGACGAAGAATCGACAGAGCAGCCATCGAGTCTTAGACAGTGTTCTAGGTTATTACATGCAGAGTTTTTAGGTCCTATAATTAACACCTCTGTTTTTTCAGAATTTAGCAGTAAGAAATTACTCCTCATCCAAGTTTTTATATCGACTATGCATTCCGTTAGTTTTTCAAATCGGTATGTTTCGCCGGGCAGCAAAAATCTTCTCTGTCAGCCTAACTATTTCCCTGCATTTATCACATGTGAATCCCTCGTCGCCGACAGAGAGAGCTAAACTATACATGTGGCAAGCGGTGCAAACAACAATAGCAGGAGAAGAAGCTATTACTCACCGTTATTGAAGAATTATTCTGACTTACCACTGTTGTTTGACGAACTCGTGAAAAAACGGCGCGAGAGAGAAAAGAAACGGAGTGAGAAAAAAAGAAAACAGCAATAGACACGAATGGAAACGCCAATGACAAGCTAACGAATGCTAACGCGCTGCACTCGCGGTTTTAGAATAAAAGCGAACAATCAAATTAATCAGATTAGTTTAATAGATAATATCAGAAATATGGTGGGAATTAAGTTATATTTTATCACTTTAAACAACAGAGAGTGATAGAGATTTTACAGAAAAACAAAG
>NW_015652196.1:19094-20336 GCF_001515625.1 Sinocyclocheilus rhinocerous | reverse complement strand
TCTCATATTCTTACTATCCTCAACTAAAGTTTGGATGCATGTCTCTAGTTCTAAAATCTTCTCTGTCAGCCTAACTATTTCCCTGCATTTATCACATGTGAATCCCTCGTCGCCGACAGAGAGAGCTAAACTATACATGTGGCAAGCGGTGCAAACAACAATAGCAGGAGAAGAAGCTATTACTCACCGTTATTGAAGAATTATTCTGACTTACCACTGTTGTTTGACGAACTCGTGAAAAAACGGCGCGAGAGAGAAAAGAAACGGAGTGAGAAAAAAAGAAAACAGCAATAGACACGAATGGAAACGCCAATGACAAGCTAACGAATGCTAACGCGCTGCACTCGCGGTTTTAGAATAAAAGCGAACAATCAAATTAATCAGATTAGTTTAATAGATAATATCAGAAATATGGTGGGGATTAAGTTATATTTTATCACTTTAAACAACTGAGAGTGATAGTAAGATAGAGATTCAACAGAAAAGCGAGGCTACACAGAGCTACAATCACAAACCGCTCTGCAGCACGGCAAACAGGAAACGGAACCCTAAGAGGAACTTAACTAAGCTGAGTTCCTCTAACACTGACCAATAGGAACCCAATGATATTACCACTCTCTCACATACTATTATTTGACTTTTTTTTTTCTTACAGTTTCTAGCCATGCAGCCTTTCTCTCTGGTTTTATGACAGCTGTACCTTTTATAGTTTGCAGAACCGATAGCAGAACTTTTAACATTACAATCTAAAATTGCTCTTTAAAGCATTAAAACAACTAAATTAAAAGTTAAAATCACTGAATTAAACATTTAAATAAATAATAAAGAAAATTACTATTTTAACTGCTATAAGAAACACACATTAACTCATTTTAGCTTAGCAATTAGTACTGTAGCCTACTAGCTTACATTTGATTTACCCATTACAATAGTCCCTTTACAGTTGCTGCTATCATAAAAATACACTTTATATGTAGGTTTAAAATTCTACAAAAGACACATTTAATGTCCAAAAACAATTTTTTTTAGCAAAATGTATATTCTACTCAGAATTATTGCGCTTCTATTCGATTCGATTGCGCTCAGTCTGTTTAGTGCGCATGCGCGCAGCAGTGCTCGTTCACTTGCGTCAGCCTCGCCCACTCCTGACAGCAAAATGAATATGTTTGCATGACTTTCTAACATTTACAGAGGAAAAATAAACCTGTGACATGTCAGTTATGCACTGAGGAAAACACAACG
>NW_015652196.1:2025-19016 GCF_001515625.1 Sinocyclocheilus rhinocerous | reverse complement strand
TGACTTTCTGACATTTACAGATGAAAAAATATACCTGTGACATGTCAGTTATGCACTGAGGAAAACACAACGCCTCAAAGTGCTGCTTAAGAATAAGCGTGCACAAATTAGTGGAACTTAATTTGTCATTTATGGAACCGCTTTAGCGTGTACTCACACTAGGCGTTTTGAACCGTGCCCGAGTGCGTTTGCCCCCCCAAAGCCCGGTTCGTTTGACTAGTGTGAGCGTTCCATGCCGCGCTCGAGCACGGTTCGTTTAGCTGTCCCTGGCTCGGTTGGAAGAGGTGGGCCAGGGCACGGTTCGGTTGGGCTCTGGCGCGGTACACATGCAGTGTGAGCGCTAACCATGCCGGAGCATGGAACAGATACTATTTTGTGTGCGCTACTGTCATCATTACGACCGGAAACATATTCTATTACTACTACTACACTACACTTTTCAATTAATGTAATTCAATCAAGTATATTTAGGTTTATAATGGCTCTGGTTCTTAACTTATTGATGAACAGGAAGTGTAGTTTGCAAGTAAAGCTGCAAATTATTTTTGCAGCTTTCTCAGCTGCCTCCGTAATAATTTTCTGATACATACAAGTGAAAATCAATGCACGGCATAAATTATAAATTAATTAGAATTAATTATTCGAGTGAGTACACCCTTAGCCCCGATGGATTTGTTAGGCAAGGCAAGGCAAGGCAAGTTTATTTATATAGCACATTTCATACACAATGGTAATTCAAAGCAAGTTTATCAAGTTTATTTGTATAGCACATTTCATACACAATGGTAATTCAAAGTGCTTTACATAAAAGAAAAAAAAGAAAAATAATACTCACAACAATAAAACAAGGATAGTGTTTGTGCCAAAAATATGTTGTTTGAGCACTGTGCTGATCTGCTGAAGCAAAAATCTTAGAAAAATCAAAGAAAAGTACAGAAATAGGGAGCAAAGCGCAGAGCAGTAAGCAAGAACGTCCGAACGGTAGCGAAGCCGGAAGTAGAGCCGTAGAACATATGCAAATATGTTAGGTTATTTCAAGTTTGGTTTTGGACTTTAATCACCGCTTTTCCTCAGGTCTCCGTAGTGTTGTGCTGCGTCACAATCACGCAGCAGCAGTGATAAAAGAACGTGCTTGAAAAACAGTTTTGAGAGAAGAAATCAATCTACATATAAAATATTGGTCACAGATTATTGGTCACTTTCTAAACAATAAAAGTTAGCGCATCCACTAGCAATTATATATAAATAAATCGTTTTTTACCGATGCAAATATGTTAGAAACGATGCATCGCGATATAAATGCCAACTTGTAGCCGATGCACACTTTTTAAACCGATGCATCACATCGTTCATCATTCGCACATCGAATCTTCCCATCCCTAATAAATATATATATATATATTTCTGTCCCCCTCACTTCTGAAATGATGGCTACACCCCTGTGTTGTTTTATTGATGTTTTGTCTTTTAAATGGAATTTGGCGCTTTTTTGAGGATCTACCGTTGCTCGCAGTGATGACGTCACCACTCGCGCGTGCTCAGCGCTGGTAATTCACGCTAAACAGTTTATTTAAGGGCAATTTCTGCCTTGTTTTCGTCAGGTTCAGCGCTATTTGTGCCTCTGCAGATTAAAACACTTACAGCAGACAATGAGCATGTAAGGAAAGTCAGTTTAGATCTGAGCGAATTTGTGTTTTTGAATGTAGACTTTGGTTGTTTGATTGTTTTGCTGTTTGTAGAACATTTTAAACCGTACATAAATACCTCAGTGAATATAGATACATATGAATGAACACTGAACATATAAATACTGCTTTGTGGTGCTAAAGCTTTAATGATTTATCAGTTTCTGGACATACCAAAAAGATGTGTTAATGTTCTTAATTGCTATGAATGCAGTTATCAGGAATTTTAACAATGTTTAGATTTATATGCAAAAATTATAATGGTTGTGTCTGTCTTTATATTGCCTGCCATTTTTCTATATCATGTTATGCAAGTAATCATATAGCCTAATGTTTTATAGAGCAGTTGTTTAGTCTTTCAGAAAATATCCTTGCACAAATAATCAGTTTCTACCCACAAACACTTTTTTTAAAAAGTGAGATCTGCTGATAAACTTGAATGGCATGTTTGTTGAGTGTTTATAGTCTGAGGCTCATCAATATTATCAGCTGTTGAAAATCCTCTTTATTTCATGTCAATAGATCCTGTTTTCACCTCATTCATTATGCTGATGACTTCAGATCTGTTAATTGCAGCATTAAGCTCGTTTTATTAGTGTTAACAGAATGAAGCAAACAACACGATCAGCTATTGTGACATTACAAGATAGAGGTAAGTATCTAATTTGTAAAATTATATTTCTATGTTTATTCTTTCATTTTTTAATCTTTACTTTGTTTATATTTGGTGTCTTTTAATTGTGTGGGTTTTTTCCCCACATTTGTTTCTATATTTATTTGCCTGTATATTAAAGAAAGATAAATGTAGGAATTTAAATACGTGGATGAAATTCTTAGAAAATAAAAAGGGATAAAGCTTGTGAATTAGTATAAAACACTTTGTGATTAATTTACTAAAACATCTACTTTACAAGATGGATAGATAGGTGAACATAAAGAGTTTAATAGTAGTGAATTAGTTTAAAATCATAAACTCGGTAACTGATTTTTCTTTGATTTTAGCAGATCTGCTCCTCCTTCAGTGAAGCTCCTCCCACAACAATCACGCCTTCAGTTAAGCTCCTCCTAGAACAAACAGGTTGGTGTTTATTCTTGATGCTTCATCAATGAGGCTGAAAACAATAAGAATATAAAGCTTCAAGCAGTTCATCAGATGACATAAGATCACATTTCCACTTTATTGAGCAATGGTGTCAATTGAGCTGTGCGCCAACTAGCGGTGATTTCGTGAACGAGTTTCACATGTGACTGATTTGTATTTAGAGTGCAGTGGTAATATAGGCATTTTAAAATAATATTAAAAACGTACATACTAAAAATTAAACAAAGTTAAACCTGTTTTACAGTTTCTTTTCATAAGTTGCTTTTCTTTGGTAACTGGGTTGATGAATGCAGCACTACAATAGATTGAGATAATTTTTCCCATCATGCTCTAAAAAGAGTCCAATTGATGTCACTTCCTGGATGTTGCCAGGAAACACTATTTTGAGTGTATTAACAGTGTTGAGTGAAAAATGTAGGACAGCTAATACATTTTCGTTTTAAAATAAGTTATTAGTCAAATAAATATCCATCTAAGCGACTGCATCAGAACTGTTGCACTATATATAGTGTATTATAGTTAATAATTAATAAATAGTCTATTAATGTTAATATTATTTTAGATAATTGTGGAATCGATTAAACATTGAATAGTTTTTGCGACAGAAACATTGTAATTGTAAATATTTTCCTCGTTCATGGAAAATATTTTTTAAAAATGCATCAAAATGATCATAACTTTGTGTAGCCTCTACTTTCAGGTTCATTTTTATGACCTTTCACTTCACATTTCTCTTATTTATTTTTAAAGATATATTTATAATGTATTTGTTGTTCATTTTCATTTCAGACCTGATGGAGAAAACTCGCTCACAAACTGAAAGTATCTCTTTTCTGAAAAGAAGAGAGAAGAAAAGTTTCACCTGCACTCAGTGTGGAAAGAGTTTGATATGTGAGACGAGTATTAAGAGACACATGATGATCCACACTGGAGAGAAACCATTCACATGTGATCAGTGCGGGAAGAGTTTCAGACAATCAGCACACCTTAATAGACACATGATTATCCACACTGGAGAGAGACTGCACGAATGTGATCAGTGCGGACAGAGTTTTGCATGCAGACAGAGTCTCAAGGTTCACATGAAGATTCACACTGGAGAAAAAACATTCACTTGTGATCAGTGTGAGAAGAGTTTTAAAAAATCATCACACCTTAAGGGCCACATGAATGTCCACACTGGAGAGAAACTGCACAAATGTGTTCAATGCGGCAAAACATTTTCGTGGGCTTCATCCCTAAAGAATCACCTGAAAGTTCATTCAAATGAGAAACCACATTCATGTTCATTATGTGGAAAGAGTTTTTCACTGCTGAAATGGTTAAAAGAGCATCAGAAGATACACACTGGTGTGAGAGATCATGTGTGCTTTGACTGTGGGAAGAGTTTTATTAGATCTCAACATCTGAAACAGCACCGGAGGATCCACACTGGAGAGAAACCTTACAAGTGTTCACAATGCGACAAGAGATTCATTCAGTCATCACAACTGAAATCACATGAGAGGATACACACTGCAGAGAAACCTTACAAGTGTTCACAATGCGACAAGAGATTCATTCAGTCATCACAACTGAAATCACATGAGAGGATACACACTGCAGAGAAACCTTACAAGTGTTCACACTGTGACAAGAGATTCAGTCAGTCATCACAACTGAAATCACATGAGAGGATCCACACTGGAGAGAAACCGTGTCAATCACAATACGCAGATCATCTTCAGATGATCCACACCAAACGTGACACAATAATGCATTGAGCAATAAAATCTCTTCTGTATAAATCAGTCCTAATCAGCCGTAACAAACAGCAGGAAAAAGAAGCATCATCTTTGGTTTTCACTGTGAAAGACTTCATCTTAAAGACCAGCAACAACTCAGCTCAAAGATGTTGATGCTTTTTACTGTTAAATTTTCTAGAAGTTTTTTTTTTTTTTCTTGTTCATGAATCTGAAGAAGAGCCTGTAACCCTTTTAAGAGAAACTGAAATCTAATTATTCCTTTGGTATCTTGTCTTTTGCGGTTTGTACTTTGATCTTAACACCTTTAACCCTGTTATTTATTATTCTCAGGTTAGGTAAAGTAAGTCGAGTCTGGCCTAAATTATAAGCATTCTTATTATATTATAAGTCAGAGGACTCCTTTGTGGTTTGTTCTTATTCAGAGTCTTAAAACACTATAAATCAAAGCCTTGGTTGTCAGTTTTTGTAATGGATTCAATTTCTTTAAATTTGTTGCATTTCTTTTTATAATAAACAAAATGTAAAGGCATGAGTTGTCTCTGTAAAGTTGCTTTGCAACGATTTGTATCGTAAAAAGCACTATACAAATAAACTTGAATTTAATTGAATTGTCTGTACCGTTTCTGTCATTGTGGCAAACAATGAATTTGCATGTTAAATGTTAATCGTATAAATATCAATTTTGTGCATGTCTTTAACATTTTATTTCCAAAGGTTAAATTTGTTTGTCATCGTTTATCTTTTGTGTGCTAGATGGGTTTTGTATGGAAGCCCGTTTCCGCCACAGTTGAGAAAAAATATAGTTCTGTAAGTCATAATAATGAGAAACTTTCTCAAAATTATGACTTAGTATCTCGTTATATTGAGAAACTTTCTCGTAATAATGACTTAGTTTCTCGTAATCTATCATTTAATAACGATTTCAGATAGATTATCTGTATGTAGTCTTTTGTTAATTTGTAGCACTTACCAACAAGTTACTCTGCCAGACAATGATCATGGCTTCAGATATAGAAGAATATATTCCAACAAAAATCACACGCATTTTATGAAGAAATGAAAGCCATTACACATATAAACTTAATTTATAGATGTGTATTTCGATGATTTATTAGTTTTATTAGCTGTCCCTTTCATGCATCACATGCAATGTTCATACAGTAAGCCATCTCATTTCAAAAGCACAAAGCATCGTTGTTCGTTACCACGGCAACCGCTTGGTCTTCAGCGTCCCGCTTCTTGCAGGACAAACGCTTAACGTGAAAAATGCTTAACGTGGCTTGAAGTACAAAGACAGAGTGAACCAAATTCAGTACACAACTTAATGATCATGCATATTGTATATACAGGCATTCAGGTGGACCCAAAATATGAATGCAACACAAAAGAGCAACGCTTATGCATTTTCTATAACGGTTTTCTATAGAAAAACGCTTAACCTGCAACGCTGGATGTTGTGTTCAAAATCTGGGCTCATATGCTTCCCTGTGTGCATGATCAGTAATATTGTATCCCGAATTTGTCATTGTACTTTAAGCCACATTAAGCATTTTTTCAAGTTCACATGTCCTGCAAGAAGCGGTGTGGGATGCTGAAGCATAGATATGCATACATATTTATGCGCTGAAGACCAAGCGGTTGCCGTGGTAACGAACAACTACGCTTTGTGCTAGCGATATGAGATTGGGCTACTGTATTGTGGGCTTATGCATGTGATGCATAATTATTAGTATATAATTAATAGTGACAGCTAATAAAACTAACAAATCATCGAAATGAACATCTATTCATTAAGTTTATATGTGTAATGGCTTTCATTTCTTCATAAAATGCGTGTGATTTTTGTTGGAATATATTCTTCTATATCTGAAGCCATGATCATTGTCTGGCAGAGTAACTTGTTGGTAAGTGCTACAAATTAACAAAAGACTACATACAGATAATCTATCTGAAATCGTTATTAAATGATAGAATATACACTTTAGATTACAGAACAAAGCAATGTTTGCGGTGTTCCTGCATGGCTTTGACCAACAGATGTCGCTAGCGTGCTGTCACTCTTGCGTTGCGCATGCGTCGATTAAGTCATTCGAAATTAAGTAATTTCGAGAAACTAAGTCATTATTTCGAGAAAGTTTCTCATTATTACGAGAAACTAAGTCATTATTACGAGAAACTAAGTCATTATTACGAGAAAGTTTCTCATTATTACGAGAAACTAAGTCATTATTACGAGAAAGTTTCTCAATATAACGAGATACTATGCTATGCTATGCAATATAACGAGAAAACGAGCTAGTGTGTGGTGGGCATTCTGGCGCACTATGGCTGCCGTCGCATCATCCAGGTGGATGCTGCACACTGGTGGTGGATGAGGAGATACCCCCTGACAATGTAAAGCGCTTTGAGTGCCTAGAAAAGCGCTATATAAATGTAATGAATTATTATTATTATTTTTATTATTACTAAGTCATAATTTTGAGAAAGTTTCTCATTATAATGACTTACAGAATTATATTTTTTCTCAACTGTGGCGGAAACGGGCTTCCATAGTTTTGCAATGAGGCCACTTAAAGATGTGAATTTTTTTTTTAATTAATGCGTTTTTTAAAATTCCATTTTAAAAATGTATTTATTGTTTGTGGGTTTATGTTAAGATGCTTAAGAGCAGGGTTTCCTAAAAGGGGATCACAAGGAAATTTCAGGGGTTATTGAGTTCATGAAAAACTATTCATTAATTAAACTATCATTAAATCATATAATTTAAATTAATTAATAATAAAAAAATAAAAAAATATCTAAGGTTGAAAGGTGTAATACAGTAGTGCTTATGAGTGCAGCGTTGCTTTGTTTACAGTGATTACCGAGAAAACAGCTCTATTTCTGCTGTTCCATAAGCGCCACCTGCTGTCAGAAAGAGGATTTACAATTTCATTCAGCCTGTCTGCTGTTTCTGTTCTGATTCCCTCATAAATCTGTAACTGTTGCCGTCTGTGTTTCCTGTTAATTTAAATAATACAACCCCCTTAGTGTGAAACGGACTAGTTTTCACTCATTCGGGATTTGTTTCTCTCAGCGGTCTGCTTTTTTAAATAATTATAGGGCTCACCTGAGAGAAAATATCATGAGATCAGTTCCCAGAATGCTATATTTTACCACAGTTGACTGGAGATAAATAATCTAAGCTGATTCTACTCTTAGTTTGAGTGTAAACGTGCAGGAATTTTTTTTACACAGTTGCATTTGACGTGTGTGAAAAGAGCATGCGATGGGAAATAATGTGGGCGGGGCTTGGTTTGAATTTGATTGGATTGTGAAAAATGGGTTTGTGTTGTTATTGGTTAATATTTTCTCCACACACATTGAGGCAGGATGTCAGTTTTGTCTTTAACTGTGAGTTTATTTCTCCTCCAGACAAGCAGGTATACATGACGGTGGCAGTGGACCTGGTTGTGACCGAGGTTGTAGTACATGTTCGGTTCCTCATGGAGGCGCTAGTGCGGGTTTATCCGGCTAATGAGAGGTTCTGGTATTTCAGCAGGAAGGTCTTCTCTGAAACGTTTTACCTCAAGCTCAAACAGGTACATTAACCCCCTGGGGTCGACGGTCGCGCCGGCATGACCAGCTCACTTTTTTTAAGATCGGTGCGAAAGGCACTAAAAATACTAAGATTTTGGTCACACAAATAAATGTTATATATCATTCAAAACTGTTAAGTGTCTACTTTTATTTGTGTGAACTCACAATAACAACAAAACTTTGTGCTTTTGTAAAATAAAGAAAACAAGCAGGGTGCGTTCTCTGTCTTCACTGTCTCCGCAAATATCCATCTGAAACGTGTCACTAAAATTAACTGAAACTCAGCGAATACTTGATACAGAGACATGACAGATATATCTATAGAAAGCTTGGAGTGTCTACTTTTAAATGAAGTAAGTCTTATCGAAAACAAATATTCTGTGATAAAGTAATCCGTATGAAACCAACACGATGTTCAGTCTTTCCCGTCTAAACTCATTATCTCTAATGTGATCCCGCCCACGCGCGGCTCGCGCCCTTCATATGTAAATATCCAAAAAATTATTTATTATTGATTATTATTATTTTTTTATTAATTTTTTTCCACAAAATAATTAAATACATTTAAAGGTATAGTTCACCCCCGACATGAAAATTCTGTCATTAATTATTCACCCTCATGTCGTTCCAAACCCGTAAGACCTTCGTTCATCTTCGGAACACAAATTAAGATATTTTTGATGAAATCCGAGAGCTTTCTGACCCTCCATAGACAGCAACACAACTGAATGTTCCCAGACCAGAAACGTAGTAAGGAAATCGTCCATGTGACATCAGTGGCTCAACTTCAATTTTGCGAAACTACGAGAATACTTTTTGTGTGCAAAGAAAACAAAAACAACATAATTCAACAATTCTTCTCCCCGAGTTACCATCTTCCACCATTTTGGAGAGTACCACGACGCATACGCGTGCTTTCCCCAGAACGTAAACAACGCTGATTACTTTGATTACTCTCTGGGGAAAGCGCGCAAAATTGCTTCACAAATTTAGCTTCGCAAAAACTGATTACGTTATTTCATTAATTATAATGAAATAAATACGAATAAAAAATATATTATTAAGTGACTGGGTTCAAAGAAAGTAGTTAAAAAATTATACACCTTTTATTTCAATATATCATTCATTTTACCTTTAGTTGTCATGAAAGTAATGTGACGGTGCCAAAATTAAAAAATCATTATGCTTACAAAATCGAATTTTTAATATGACCTGGAAATATTTTTGACAGGCTAGAGATTCACCAATTTCTTGCAAAGCCTGTGAACTTCTTATGAACAGTTATAGGCTGCGATGTAGTGGCTGCACAGATTGGAGAACAAACCTTGAGGAAGGAAGTGAGCTTTTGTGAAGGGTGAATAGGAGCAGTAACTCCTGGAAGCTGTGAAGCGGCAAATGGAGGCTTTGTATAATTCGTAGCTTAATAAGAGGCCCGGCGCTCATTATCATGCTCAACTAATTAGAGCTTGCTGCCTGCATCTCTGCCTGATTGCCTCCGTAGTTATCTTATCGCAGAGAGAAAGAATGCAAAAACTGGACCAAAATGTTTGTTGTAAATCTTAACAGGTAGATGAAAAAAACAAACTAATGTGCGTTCTAATAATCTTAATGCTCTGATAATAAGGTAGCCTATAGAATTGTTTATGGAGCAGATACAATTCCTATAATGTATCATTTAAAGTCTGAAATGTGAGGTTTGACGTTTAAACTTTTTTTTTTTTGTCAAAACTTTGTTTGAACATGTAGTACATGTTAGTAGATAACATGTTATTGTTGTAAGTCACCAAACGTTTTTTTATTTGTTTAAAATCAGTTGGTTTTTAACATAAAACTTGGTGAAATAATTTCAGTGTGTGTATCAGTACTTTTTGAATATTTCCAGCACATTTTAACAGCATTGTGATAATACTGATAGCTGTGATCATTTTGGTCACTATAATAGCGATATTAAAATGTTCAAGCCGTTTTATCTCTAATTACAATAGTTATGTAAAGTTATTCTGATAATAACTTTAAAATGGATACTATACAGTATACTGTGTGTGTGTGTGTGTGTGTGTGTATACATATGTGTGTGTGTATATATATATATATATATATATTAGTAAACAGGCAAATGTGCTATTAAATTATTGAAATATTAACTTAAAATATCAGGGGGTACTTCAAGTAAATAATTTAGGCCACTTCAAGTTTGTTATTGACTTTTCAAAGTTGAGATGAGGTGTGTTATGCATTTTTAATTTCAACTCGTAGGGACATATTACAATTTTTGATCGAATGCAATGAAAAAGGGACTAAAAGTGAACTCTTCTTTTCATGAATGATGAATATAATAATAATAATTTCAAATGTGCGAAAATGTTTGAATAATTTCAGTGTGATTGAGCTTAAGTGAGCGTGTGCCATCATTGTACAGTCATCTGCATACAAAAGGTCATGCAGGATTGTGGAATGCGTCTTTGTGCGAGCCTGAAGCCTGCTTAAATTGAAAATGCTGCCAACTGTACGGAACTGGATTTGAATGTACATGTCGCAGTCCTTAAAAGCCACAGATAGAATCATGGAAAAAAGATGTTGAATAACAATGCTGTTTGAAGTGCCAAATGAGTCAGACAGCTCTCCATCGTCCAGCACCTGACCAAACATGCCATCATGAAATGAACGGACAATGTTGACGAATTTCTCTGGGCATCCGATCTTACGCAGAATGAGTCAGAGTCCAAAGTTTGCTGCAGACTGACATGACATGCAGGCATTCTACCTAGGGGTGCGACGATAAATCGATTTGTGGATCGATTCTGCGATTTTCCGAATGCATCGTGATTCTCTCTCGAATCGATTCTAAGCTTAGTTTTTAACAGCAGATGGCACTGCGTGCTTTAGAAACAGCCGGACTCTGCTTGCTTCCAGCTCCTTACACACACCACTTGAACATAAAATAATCATTCATAAAGTTCGAAAAGGTTGAAGCGAATTACAAGTGTTCACAGTTTTTACATTAATCTTGCGTCGTAAAACCATAAAAGTTTAACTGTTCAGGACAAACAAGGGACTCATGAACAACTATCACTAAACACAAAAAACAGCTCATTGAGGTAACCACACAGTATTAAGAATAAACTTTTTTGTAAACTTTTGAACGGGGTCATTTTTATCAATTCAACTATTATTTTCTCTTGTGGACAATATGTAAACATATTTTATGTGAAATATCTTATTCAGGTCAGTACCAAATAAACAATAACATGCATTTTGTATGATTTTGGTACAATAATTAACATTTTGCACATTCTGCAAGGGGGATGTTAACTTTTGACCTCAACTGTATATTTTCAGATTGTTTAATTGCAGTTACATCCTAAAACAGACACAGATCCTCAGTGAATCAACGAGTCATATTACATTCGCAGAGCATGGTCAACATTACTAATTTATAATTACAAATAAAAAAACTCACCTTCCTCACATCCTTTGTGTTTCTTAGCAGGAATTCATGGAAGGACTCCAGGCAGCTGCGGTAACTCAAATTGGCGGCAACTTCTCTGTATTTGGCAGTCTTTGCTGTGCACCACCCCTCCCCCAACGTATAACTTAAAATAATAAAAAACAAATAATCAAAACCCCCATTATTTTAATCTTTTCACATTCTTTCTTACCTGCCTCACAGTCACGCTGATGGCCCGTTAGGGGAGGTCCTTTGTCTCTCAGGTGTGAATCACGAGATATTCATGGCCATTGTCACTCCTTCACATACAGCCTTTCTAACACAAATCATGTCTTACAAAAGGTAAATCAATATATTGTTTTCTGTGAATGAGTGAACAGGGTGATTTTCACATAATTTTGTAGCAAAGACTCTAGTCTACCACATCCAGTTCTCAAAAGTCTTGTGAACAACTGTTCTGTATGTGTTTTATGGCCTTATTCCAATGACACTAACAATGCATAAACCTTTTTTTTTGAAAAGCACAAACTTGAATTACAGTGAATACAGTCTTTAATCATTAAGGTGTTTCTGAGAAAAGCACCAATGTCAGGGCATATCCAAACTTCTCCAGATCTCAGAGGGTTAATGTTATGCTGCCTGGTTATTAGCTAGCAGCTCAAATTACAAATAGTTTAAGTTTCATAAATTGTTGTGTGCTGGGTTATTTGCCCAGTTAAAGAACTACTTGTGTGTTAATAATAGTTATAAAGTTATGCAACCATTAGTCAGAAATGTATGCAGTTAACAATTCATAATGTTGTCTACATTGTGTAGCCACTTGTATGCAGGTATGACTCTCTTTTTTTTTCACACCATGTGCGTAATTTAAACCTTTTGCTTGTTCTTAAAGGCTGAATAATTCCAAATGAACTAATTTTGACAAGAAAATACAACAAACAACATCATTTAGAAGTAGCGCGTCAATTTTATGTGGTAAAAGACTTGCTTTTTCTCTCTTACATGTGAGGAAATAAAGAGTGATCTCAGCAGAGAGACAGTGAGTCTGGGTTTTTAAATGCATAGATTGTGTGAATGGCCACATATGTGAGTGCAGTGTTACTGAATTCATGTTTTACATTGATGTGCAGTGATCTTTGTGTCTATGCTGTTATATAATGATTTACAAAGAGACAACACTTAGGCTATGGTCTCTTCAAAGATTGAAGTTGCAGGTGAAGTTGTATACTAGTGAAAAACACAAACTCAGTAACTGATTTATTGTAGATTTTGCCAGATCTGCTTCAACCACACAGAAACATTCAGTGAAGCTCCTCCCACAACAGGCTCACCTTATGTGAAGCTCCTCCCACAACAATCCCACCTTCCGTGAAGCTCCTCCCACAACAACCACACCTTCAGTGAAGCTCCTCCCACAACAGTATTACCTTCAGTGAAGCTCCTCCCACAACAATCACACCTTCAGTGAAGCTCCTCCCACTGCAGTTCAGCAATAAATGCTGGAATATTCCCATCAGTCTACAAGTGAAGACGAGCATCAAAGCATCAGGAAGAAGTGAAATCTGCAGAGACAGAGTTTATTGAAGGACAGAGAGAACATGAGAGATCCAGAACCCTGCAGAATGAAACACACTGAAGAACAAACAGGTTGGTGTTAATTCTTCATCCTTCATTAATGAGGCTGAAGAACAATAAGAATATAAAGCTTCAAGCAGTTTTAGATTTGTTGCAGTAGGAAAAATTGTAAAAGCTGTGCAATAATTTAGCTGAAGCAGCAAATGACAAAGGCACTTTTTATAAACTGGGTACATTTTTATTTATTTATTTTTCAACATAATTCCTTTATGTTAGATAATTGTGTAGTTGATCAAGCATATTTATCATTGTCACTACAGAAACATATCACTAAATTGTGGCTCTATTGTTTAAAAATGTTTAATAATTATTATAATTATTAAGTAATAGTTACAATAATACATATAATAATAATAATAATACAGCAGGGCTCACTTTCATGTCCTTAATTTCACATTTCTTTCTTTCTTTCACATTTCAGTTTTTTAAAAAACAATTAAAATATTTTTTCCAGAGTTGATTGAAGAAAACGAGGAGAATGAAGAACTGAATGAAGAGGAGAAACATCACATCAAAACTGGAGAAAAACCTTTGAGTTGCTCTCAAACCAAAGAGAAAGATTTAAAGAAAAGAAGAGACAAGAAATTTTTCACCTGCACTCAGTGTGGTAAGAGTTTGACAAACAGACAAACTTCAACTGTAACATTTCTGTGGGCTTCATGCTTGAAGAATCACCTGGAAGTTAATTCAAAGGAGAAACAGAAACCACATTCTTGTTCTTTGTGTGGAAAGTTTTTCACAACTGCAGAGTTTAAAAGTTCATCAGAAGATACACACTGGTGTGAGAGATCATATGTGCTTTGAGTGTGAGAAGACTTTTATTACAGCTGAAGATCTGAAGCGGCTCCAGAGGATCCACACTGGAGAGAAACCTTACAGTTTCATCTGTCAGATTCAGATCAACTCAAAGATGGAGTTCCTCCCCAAAGAACAATATCCAAAAGTTTTATTCTTGTATATCATTTTGCTTTGTAGTTTGTTTACTCTTTATATGAAGGGAAGTAGTGTTTTTTTTTTTGCATGTGCAGAACATTGTTGTTCAGGAAGCTGAAGAAGAGGCTGTAACACTTTTGAACACATTTATTTTTAATTTGTTCTTCATAGTTGTTTTTAAAACAAGTAGTTATTCTTTCATTTATGATGTATTTAGAAAATGCAGATGCAAGACATACTGTACGATCCTCCTTTGCTTCTCTTGTGGTACTAGAACCCGGTAGAGTCTGTTTGGGTGTGTTTTTGCTATTCGCAGTCCAGAAGAGAGATCTCTCTCGTGCTTTACGTCTGTGCGATTAATCTAATTTAACTTGTGATTTTGAGTTTGGCTTCCAATGATAATGAAAAGAAGATATTTGAGGTAAAGTGATTATTGTGCTGCATTCCGTCTACCTTTCCTTCACAGAACTTTTGTTCTTCTCTTAAAGTCCAAACATAACATTATAGGATCTCAGAGTGAATCAGACCGTGATAACGTGACCAGAACTGAAACTGACCAAGAAGTCCACATTTAGTAAAATCAGAGATATTTTCATGTGATGCCAGCAGTTCTGAAGCTGATTTTACATTTAATTCATTCATTTAGTTTCTTTTGTAGGTTAACATTTACCTGAATACTGCTGTTAGACCTTACTGAAAAACTTTGTCTAAAAAGCATTGTTTACTTCACTTATTTGTTTTATTGTTATTCTGTTTGTACTTTGCTTCTGTTCTTATTGTATTATTGTCTTCAGTGACTGTTTGAAGACGTTTTGCTTAAATTGGTTAGTTTAGTATTAGTTATTTCAGGAAGTATCAAAGCTATATAAATAAATGTTAAAAAAGAACTGATAAGAATACCATTAATGTACGCGGTCGATAAGGAGGATCGTAAGAATAGTAATAGCCTACTGTTAAAAACACTTTTATCCATCTCTTCTTGTAAATCAGTAAGGAGAGATCGTTCAAGTTAGTTTGAACTTTTACTTGGCTATTTTTTTTTTCTTTTTCCTTTTTTTGTATTTGCTTTGTGTAATCATCGAGTAAATGTTACCTTTTTATTAATATGTTATATAATAACACTTAATATGTTAATGTTAAATACAATTTAATATGTTAAGTTTTATTGTCTGCTGGCTGTATTTCCATCAGGATTTTTTTTTTAATACAATTTTAGCACCAAGAAGTTATGTTGGCAATTTGGACTTTCTGTTTTAAATTTCTCGATAAAGCTTTTAAGTGCCTAAACACACCTGAATGAGACTGATCTGCTGTCTGTCTACATCCGTAACTGTTTCACCCTTATTTTTCTATTATGTGTTGTTTTATAGATGTTTTGTCATTTTAATTAGCATTTGGCGCCTTTTTGATGATCTACCGTTAATCTCATGACGTCATCACTCGCGCGGAGTCTCGTGAGGTGAGCCGTTCGCGGTATTTCACATATTTATATTATTGTAAAACACGCTTAACTGTTTGTTTAAGCAACAGTCAAAGAGGTCATTTCTGAATTGTTTTGTTTCTAAGTTTGCTGACTAAAACATTTATAACAGCAGGCGACGAGCATGTGAGGGGAAATGTTACGATCTGAGCGTGAAAGCGTGTTTTTATGTTAGTTTGTATGATTGTTTAGATGTTTGGAGTGATAATGTTGCTGGTACTGAATGCTCTTTATTTTTTTAAAGGTTTTATAATTTGACAGTTTCTGGACATACCAAAAAGATGTGTTCGTGATCTAGTTACTAGTTGCTATGAATCAAACTAAAACAGTATGCAACAGATTTAAGTGATATAATTATCATTAGTCTTTATATTACATTATGTATCGTTTTATGAGACGATCATATTATTATGCTTTAATAGAGCTGTTTTGTAGTCGTTCAGCAAATATTCTTACAGAAATAAATCATAATTAAAATCAATAAATGTGTGTAGTGATATTTAATTCGAAAAATGTAGCCTATGTTGATCCAAATATGGAAAGCACTTTCGAATGTAATAATCTGAGGTTCTCTCCAGAGATGTTTTGCCGCATTTCTGCAATTAAGGATGATTGCTGCATATTTAGAAATTTCTGTCGGGCCCCGACTTTTTTACGCCCCTAGGGCCGGGCTTCGGGACAATTTTCACGTCATAGTTAAGACGCGGGCCGGGCATGGGCTTGTTTTAGGCTTCTCCTATTTTTATATTTTAGACATCCATCAATTAGTGATGAAAAAAATAATAATTTGCAGCGCTGGTGGAAACAACACGAGACCGTGCTGCCGCGACTGTAAGAGCGGCTCGACGGTGTTTATTGTCCCACAGCAGCAGCAGCAGTGTGCCGTCAGCGCAGCTGAACAGTTCTGCGTTCAAATGCACGCAATAGGCTAAAGCTTGCCGCAAAGCACCGGCAAAAGTAATTACCATGAATGTGTCAGGGGGAAAATAGTAAGGAGATATTTGAATTATTTACTAATAAACTAGTGTTTTCTGAGTCGGTGTCGCAAGGATGAAGTTGTCGATCCTGACTCGCCATCTCCTCATTAGACGCGCCTTTAGAGAGAAGTGCATCTTTACGGATTATGATTATAATGAAAGAGTTTTTGTTTTTGACTTGTTTTATTTCGTTAAGTAGTAATTTAAAGCTTTCTATATAGATTTATCATGTCTGTGAGGCATCTATTCACTGAGTTTCGGTTCATTTTTGTGAAGCGCTCCTGTTGAAGAAGAGACGGCAGAAAGCGCATCATGTTTGATTTCTTTATTTTATAAAAGCACAACGTTTTGTTGATATTGTGAGTGCACACAAATAAAAGTAGACCCTTTACAGTTACGAATGATGT
>NW_015652196.1:1514-1663 GCF_001515625.1 Sinocyclocheilus rhinocerous | reverse complement strand
CTTCTCCTATTTTTATATTTTAGACTTAGTGATGATAGTGATGAAAAAAATAATAATTTGCAGCGCTGGTGGAAACAACACGAGACCGTGCTGCCAGAGCGGCTCGAGCGGCTTGGACGGTGTTTAGTGTCCAGCAGCAGCAGCATGTC
>NW_015652196.1:0-1327 GCF_001515625.1 Sinocyclocheilus rhinocerous | reverse complement strand
AGACGCGCCTTTAGAGAGAAGTGCATCTTTACGGATTATGATTATAATGAAAGATGTTTTTGTTTTGATTTGTTTTATTTCGTTAGTAATTTAAAGCTTTCTATAGATATGTTTATCATGTCTGTGAGGCATGTATTCGCTCCTGTTCAAGACGAGACGGCAGAAAGCGCATCGTGTTTGTTTTCTTTATTTTATAAAAGCACAACGTTTCATTGATATTGTGAGTGCACACAAATAAAAGTAGACCTTTTACAGTTACGAATGGTGTATTATTCTTACATTTATGAGCAATAATTCAAATATCTCCTTACTATTTCCCCCTGACACATTCATGGTAATTACTTTTGCGGCAAGCTTAAGGCTATTGCGTGCATTTGAACGCAGAACTGTTCAGCTGCGCTGACGGCATACATGCTGCTGCTGCTGCGGGACAATAAACACCATCGAGCCGCTCTTACAGTCGCGGCAGCACGGTCTTGTGTTGTTTCCACCAGCGCGGCAAAACAATTTAAAAAATCATCATTAATTGATGGATGTCTAAAATATAAAAATAAGGAGAAGCCTAAAACAAGCCCGATGCCCGATGCCCGAAGCCCGAAAATTGTCCTGAAGCCCGGCCGGAGGGGCGTAAAAAAGTCGGAGGGGCGTAAAAAAGGGCTGAAATGCAGGGCTCTAGTTCAGGCAAAAGGAAACACCCATACTATGCAGCAATTATCCTTAATTGCAGAAATGCGGCAAAACATCTCTGGAGAGAACCTCAGATTATTAAATTCGAAAGTGCTTTCCATATTTGGATCAACATAGGCTACATTTGCGAGCGCACATTTTCTGCCTTACATACTGCAACTTACAATCGCAACTTCATTGTGCTGTTACTCCTTTCGAGCCGAATTTCACAAAATTGGTCAGCTCCTGACAGCATCAGGTGTTTTATTAATGGTGAGTATAATTATTTACGTATTTATTTCAATGAATGTAATCGATTAGATATCATAATATTTAGGCTATAATAGGCTATTATAAATCTGGTTGGTTTGTATTGGTGACATAATATGTAAATGATATGCGTGCGGCCCGCGAGACTTGCATGTGGACCATAGTGCGGCCCAGTGGAAAAAAAGGTTGAGAACCACTGCTAGCCTGTCTTATTTTGCTTACTTTCGCGCATAAACCATAATGAAATTCAATAATAATGGCGGAGCCTCAACATTCAATTAGCAGCGTTGCGCATCATTGGATTCGCGCTGCAGCTGAAGTGAATGACAACTTGGGAGCACTCGTTGCTGCCCAGCCAACATGTATATGTGGGCCCCACATGGTTTATGCT
>NW_015652195.1:0-1705 GCF_001515625.1 Sinocyclocheilus rhinocerous | reverse complement strand
ATAATGTTTTCAGAAATTAAAAAAAGATGCAGTCATTTTTAAAGCTCAGAATCACACTAAGCACAACATCAAAGTGTGCCAGACCAAAACTTTTAGGTAAAACAGCACCCTCTGTGTTGGATTTAAAAGTTAAAAATTGGGATCAGAGGTGTATGTGAGCAAAACAATTTCATGAGCAGGGAAAACATAAGAAATAGAAACTAGGTGGAGCCTTGCCTGCAGTTCATTTCCTCATTAAAACTACCCCAAAGAGAAGCACATATGAACAAAGGACCAATCAATGCTGCCATTTGAAGTAATCCTAATCTGTTGAATACTTAGATTAAATGATCATTGCATGTAGAACTCAGCTTGGAGTCGCAGAAGGCAATTATCTCTTGAAGCACGGGTCACCTGAAACTACCCCAACAAATAGCACTTACCAAATACAAAAGACAAGTCAGTGCCATTGTGAGGGTACTGATAGTGGCAGTGGAAAAGCTTTTCCATTTTGAAGACTAAAACTCCGTAGCATCAGAGGAGGTCATTTGCAGTCATTTGCAGGCAGAGACACCAGGAGCATGCTGCCTGCAGTTAGGATGAGATGATCTGAGCAGTTTGGTTTACAGCACCCATTATATACGTGTGCACGCCCCTTTGGCTTTGTTGTGGCCGTTGGCACTCGTGTATTTTTTGAAAGGCCATTAAGCTTTGATTGCTGTGTTAATATCTTTGGAATGCCTCAGCATTCTTGAGCATGGGTGGACTTTTCACACATTTAAAGCATTTCATGCAAATTCAACTATTATAATGTTTTCAGAAATTAAAAAGATGCAGTCATTTTTAAAGCACAGAATCACACTAAAGACAAAATCAAAGTGTGCCGGACCAAAATTTTAGGTAAAACAGCACGCTCCATGGTTAAATGAGGATGTTGCTGTAATCAAGGCAATGGCAGAACGTCTCAGGTTACGTATGTAACCATGGTTCCCTGAGGGGTTCGAGACACTGCTTCCTCTAGGGGTCGCTATGGGGAACGCCTCGTTGTGACCCGTGTCTGAAGCATTCATTGAAATAACACCAACTCGTTGGCCGGCGACAGCCATGACGTCACTACCGGTGCGACTATAAAATAGGCGCCGTTAGCACACATCATTCACTTTCTTCATCAGAAATTTGCGTCTGCAGCATGGCAAATAGAGGACGCACGCAGTGTCTCGTTCCCCTCAGGGAACCATGGTTACATACGTAACCTGAGACGTTCCCTTTCGTGGATCTTCGAACTGCGTACTCTAGGGGTCGCTATGGGGAACGATATACCCACGCCACCATGCTGAGGGGAGTGCAAGCCCAGACCATGGCGAGCGCTAAGTACCAACTCTGCCCTATTGCTAAGGCAGTTGCCCCCTTTCTGGACGTTAGTGCTGTCAGTGACGTTATTCCCTACGGCCATGGAGGCCTAGGCTCCAAACCACAAACCACTACCAGAGCCTCACAGTGTGCGAGTCCCACTGAGACCTGCTTGGTAGTAGAACCCATGCTACCAACGGTCCATCACAGGGAATCAGTCTCTCGAGACTGATCTCTGGTGCAGTGAGAGCAGCTAGCCCGGTGCCCCATAGCTGCGGGATGGCAGGGTCAACCGCATCGGCTGCTCTGGAGACCTCCGCGGAGGCGGTGTGCCAAGGCTTGGAATCAGGAAAGATTCCTTTAAGAGAATACGGCC
>NW_015652194.1:227-513 GCF_001515625.1 Sinocyclocheilus rhinocerous | reverse complement strand
AGGAAAGTGCCACATGTAAAGTATGCCAGGATGCAGACGAAGGGTGTTTACACTTGTTTGTATATTGTAATGAGCTGAAAGATTTCAATGAGAGACGTAAAAGCAATCTTTAAATATCCCACTCTTTGTGGTAGTCCCTGCTTACAGCCATACCACCCTGAGGGCGCTAGAGGCACTAATGAGCAAACAGGACGTGATTGGGCCACAGTGGGGTGAGGGAGGCTCACCCAAACATTTTGTGTTTGTTACTTTGTTTTGTTAAAATAAGTGTTTTTGTTTCTAGTTT
>NW_015652194.1:0-179 GCF_001515625.1 Sinocyclocheilus rhinocerous | reverse complement strand
TTTTTGTTTTATTTGTGTCCTCCCAACAGATTTGCTGTTTGGGAGGGATCTGTTGATTTTTTTGTTTTTTTGTAAAATGGACGGATTATTGGCAACTGACATGGATTTGACACGAGGAACACACAGGCAAATAAAAAATGGACTGGGTAAACAACAAAGAGAAAAGGATTATACTGAAA
>NW_015652193.1:0-1719 GCF_001515625.1 Sinocyclocheilus rhinocerous | reverse complement strand
TTAAAATGTAAAAGATTATTATTGTGTACATAAATATAAAAATGCATACGTCATAATGGAATTACACGCACGAGCAGATCCGTTCCCTCAATAGAGAAGCACTCCGTTTTTCCGCTTGTAAATTATTAATTCGTTAATAATTCGTTTCCTCTCTGGAGACGCGTTCTGTCTTTGCGCTTGCAAATTCCGCCGTGTAAATAGCAAATCCGCCATGGCGCGAGCGCAACTGGCTCTTAAAGGGAATGGGAGATGAGACTCTGATTGGTTTATTGCACGTTACGCCCAAAACACACCCATTACTCATTAAGAGAATAGGGACAACCCTTTTAGACCATGCGCCGGGCGCGCCGACCGTTTTTCCCGTTGTTAAACTAGCAAAACTGGATTCGGACATGCCCTAAGTGCTCCTGTGCCGTGCGCTTTAGAGCATGCGCTTAGATCGTTAAAATAGGGCCCTTTTGGTCAATGGCACAGTCTATTTCAGTTGCTTCAAAATATCAACACGCCAGCAATGCGCCTGAACACACTTCGATTTCAGACCAGCACACCCATAGGTGCACAAATGGGCGCAAATGCAACTGCTATTTAAACAACGTGGCGCAGGACGTGAAAATGATAACTGCTTCGGGCTGAAACTAGTAAAAAACACTTGCGTTGCACCAGGTGTATGATAGGGCCCAATGTGACAAACTCTAATGAGAGGGTTTTTGTTTCGACAAAACTTCCCACCTCTGTTATATTCTAGATAAAAAAGGTTCATAACAGGTGTTGCTTGTGTAAATCACACATGATCACGCTAAGTTTAACCACATTATAGATAAATAACATGACATTTGTCATTTTAGACTGACCAGCTTATACACCATTCATCAGTTCCAGTGGATAACATCAGTTAAATTCACAGAGGGGAGACTCTCACAATAATATATAATCAATGCAAATATGGATTCATTTATCACTTGTAATCTATGGGACATAGAACATGGAAAAAACAACTCGTCTTGAGTTTCAAATCACTCCAGCAGACATTGGCCCACCACAGCTCCAATTTTTCAACCGTATTATTAACTAAGAACTCCTGTCTCCTTATCTGCCTACAATAGGTCAAATAAGGTTCAACTCAAGAAGACAGTCAAATATGAGATGCTTCTGTGTAGATTTACTGCCGTTATGGAGGGTTTGTTCACAATCCAAAAAATGTTGCCATGCATTCACAACAAATCAAACCTCTGTTGATTCACAAGTGTCTGCAGAGAATCCAAGGAAAACCTGACCATACGGAAAAATTGCAGTTGTTCACATTGACTGTAGCACAGTCATTTTCTGGCATGATGTTGTTGTACAAACATCAGATATAGCCACCCAGCTCAATTTAGTCAAGCCTTTGTTTAATCGTTACTTGTGATACACCCAAAAGTGCATGCCAAATTAACAGCAATAGCTGGCCCCTAATGGGTTGTCAGGCTATTCCAATGGCCAAACTGTAGTCATGATATAACAGATATAACACTGTTATGGCTTCATGTTGGTGTAGTGGTTAATGAAATAATGGACAGAGTACATGACAGTAGTAAAAGTTTTTTAATTTTCTTGAGAAATAATAGTGAATTAACTCATAATATCTTGATTTAGGGAATATACAGTAGTCAACATTTGAAGTGGATCAAAAAAGTCCATCAAAGTTGTCCTAAGACAAGAACACATTTTGTTTTAGGTTTT
>NW_015652192.1:337-1344 GCF_001515625.1 Sinocyclocheilus rhinocerous | reverse complement strand
GTGTTATTCATTTGTTGCTGTGTAGTTATTCATTAGTGACGGAACAGTATTCTAAAGAGTTACACTGTATGCTAATGTAGGTAACTTATACAAGACCTATTATTTATTTGACATGGAAAGTCATTAAATATAACACTAGTGACAATAGACGCCTGTATTATGAAGCCTTTCTTTGAACTGATTCACTGAATCAAACCTTCCCAAAGAACACACTCACAGTAATATAACTACAAAACTGATATTTTATACTGAATTGTGACTGAGAATAAGTAAGAAGAATAAGTAAAAACAATTAATTAAGGCAGTGAGTTAAAATCTTTAACCCCTTTGCTGTCATCCCCATTTTCGGTATGGAGACACAAATGACATACCCAAAATAAAAAGGTTGCTGCTCATGAGTCTTTCTGACTAGATACATAATCAACATATGTTCACAAAGCTGACACTTCAAAGTTTACTGTTCAAGAATCAGAATTACTCAGACTGTTATGATAATAGAGATATATAAGCTCAAACATAAAAATAAAAATATTAAAAACTTATAAAAAAACATGTTGCTGTGGTAAATGGTTTTAGAAATACAATGAAGCTAAAGCCACAAGCCTACTAATGCTTCATTTCAGATTTCAGGACATACTCTCTAAAACTGAATTTTATGAAACATTTTCTTAGACCATGTCATGTGTGTTTTTAGAGAAGGCTAATAAAATTGATTTATGGCCCCCTGTAAGCTCTCCTGCGTGCTGTCACCTCATGTCTGGCTCGGCAAACTGCCCCATTCATGATTCTATTGTTGTCACGCAAAGAACCTTTCACACCTCCGCCAGGTATGAGACATAATCCTCATTATTCCTTAATCATTATTCTTTTGTCTTATTCAGCCATTATTAGCCTTTATTCTGGCATTACAATGTTTACCAAGCCACATCGCTTCAATCCCAGTATACATTTACCAGCTTATTATCAAAAGTCTTTCTGAAAAAATATAACATAACATTTTCTTATGA
>NW_015652192.1:0-320 GCF_001515625.1 Sinocyclocheilus rhinocerous | reverse complement strand
CTATTATCAAAAGTCTTTCTATAAAAATACAACAAAACATTTTCTTACGACCTTACGTGAATTATGAAGAAGAACTGCACCTGTTATACAGCTGCATTAGAGCTAACATTAGCGTCAAGCTACATAAAACAATTTATGAGATTATTAGTACACTTTTACTCAGAACTCACTTTAAACCACCATCGAGTGTTTGTAATAACTTCCTTTTGCGATCACATGTGGAATTTGGTCGTTTACTGTTGTTAAAATATGCTATTTATAGCCATTTATATCATTGCACAAATTAGCATTTCAGATGTACACATTCTTTATTGTTATGA
>NW_015652191.1:387-544 GCF_001515625.1 Sinocyclocheilus rhinocerous | reverse complement strand
CTCTCTCCTCTTCTCCTCTCATTGAAAAGGAACACTCCCAAACGCACGTAATAACCTTGTGTCCGCAATCATAGTTGGGTTTTAATCACGTTTATTTAAGGTTCTCCCTTGCTTAAAAGCTGTTGTTGTCTTTGTTTTAAAATTTAATCCTGGTCCT
>NW_015652191.1:0-197 GCF_001515625.1 Sinocyclocheilus rhinocerous | reverse complement strand
TTTAATTTCATTTCACAAATTAATTACAGTTCCGGCTTTCACATAGTAACAATACTTATTGATGAAGTTGAATTATAATTGCTATTACAATTTAATGACACCAGCATTAAAATTTTACTCATTAACTATCAATATTGCTCTAAAATTTTAAATTCAGTAAATAGTTAAATAGGGTTGGGTTTCCCTATTCAATGATA
>NW_015652190.1:0-499 GCF_001515625.1 Sinocyclocheilus rhinocerous | reverse complement strand
TGTTCCAGATTAATGTCCTTGGAATGAAAATCTGACAAAAAAAATATAGATCATGTCCTTGGAATGAAAATCTGACAAAAAAATGATAGATTCTGTTATTTCTATCATTTTGTTACAGCAGGAAAAAATTAACATGGTAACTTCTGACCAAAAAGACTTGGTGAATGGGCAATGATAAAACAGATGTAGAATAGATTCTTCATCAGTATTACAAAATGAGCACATTGAGGATATATTCTCAGAGAATCTGCTCAAAAATAAATTACAAGGGTAGTATCTATGAGCAATTTTGAAATGGAGTTCTTTAATTTTACTTGGGATAAATAGCCTGTGAGGAAAGGTCCATAAGTTTTTTAATTCAGAGTTCGGATAACAAATCCTCCATTTAGATTGTGCTTTAGAGGGGCATCCTGGAGTTGAAGAAAGAGCATTTCTAATAAAAAGAGTTATTGCATTTTTATCTAATACATAAACACCATTAAATGCAAGTGTAGGAAAA
>NW_015652189.1:135676-135928 GCF_001515625.1 Sinocyclocheilus rhinocerous | reverse complement strand
GAAGTTAACAACAATCCAAGGCTAAGATGGGTTGAGCTTCCTGAGTTCACACCCGGCCTGGTTAATTGTTCTAAAGTACTCCTGTAACTTCGACACCCAAGGGTCGAGAGCTAACAGGTGAACTGATGCCAGAGAGCTTGAGCGTGATACGGTCAAGGGCTCTCCGCCAGATCTGTTTACTCAGCGCGTGTCACTTGAAGCGGAAAGGACTCTGGCCTGCAAGGCCGGGACTTCCAGGTTATAAAACCTTGC
>NW_015652189.1:129651-135498 GCF_001515625.1 Sinocyclocheilus rhinocerous | reverse complement strand
GGGCATTGAAGGCCCAAAGAAGAGTACGCTAGCGAGATGGAGTCTACTATCCATCTAGAGAGTCTTTGCTTCATGACCGGAAGCCCTTTGGTGAGGTTACCGAAGCTGACAAAGAGTTGTTCTGACTGCCTATAGGGGGCGGAACGCTCAATATAGATTCCCCCTATTCGCTTTACTGATGCCAGTGCTAGAAGCAGAGCAGTCTTCAGCGATAGCGACTGAATGTTGGGAGACTGTAGCGGCTCGAAGACGGGGCCCTTCAGCGCCCTCAGCACCGTGGGCAGATCCCATGAAGGGACGAGGCAGATTCAGCCTCCTGGCACCCCTTAGAAAGCGGATGACCGCGCTGTGTCTGCCCACCGATTGGCCCTCGATAGGGGCATGAGAAGCCGCTATAGCCGCCACATAGATTTTGAGCGTGGATAGGGAGCGTCCCTTATCCAGCAGTTCTTGCAGAAATGACAATCCGAGGTTTCAACCAGCGCTGAAGGGGGCGTATACAAAGCAGACCCAACTGTAGCGCTGGCGATGCCGCCGCCTTGAGGCCCAGCATCCTCTGAAACGCTTTGAGAGGGTGAGTGGTACCAATCTAGAAGTAGGTCTCTAGCCTCCGTATGGCCAGAGCCTGTTCCGGCGTGACTATAGCTCTCATTTGGGCTGAGTCGAAAATTGTTCCCAGGAACGATATTCGCTGGCTGGAGAACAATGAGCTCTTGGCAAAACTGACCCTGAGTCCCAGGCACTCCAGGTGGCTGAGGAGGAGGGTCCTGTGTGATATTAATTCTGCCTCTGACTGGGCCAGAAGGAGCCAGTCGTCGATGTAGTTGAGAATGTGGATTCCCATCTGTCTCAGAGGGGAGAGAGTCACTTCCATGTACTTCGTAAAAGTGCTGGGGCCAGAAAGTATGCATCCAGCAAAAAGAACCAGTCTCTCGAGCGAATTTGCGCAAGGATCTGTTTCAGCGTAGTCATCCTGAAAGACCTTTTCATGAGGGCGTGATTCAGGTGTCTGAGATCGAGGATGGGCAGGAGGCCACCATCGATATTGAATCATTGGTGACAGCATTCTGCTCCAAACCGCCCAGGAGGATTGAGCCGCTCGACAATGAGGGGCGGTGATCCTCACGTGTAAACACACTGGCAGATCAAAGAGCTGCGTGGAGAGTGATGCAAGCGGGGGCCTTGCCGGCATTAAATCACTCAGCGTGATCGATCATACCCACGAGCTGCTCGTATAACGAGGTGTGCTGACCCTCATGTGTAACACACACTGGCAGATTAAGCACGCATGATGCGTGTCAAGGATTGCTCAAGTCTGATTGTTCAACCAGCGAGCTCGTCGTTGCTTCCTCCGAGGTAACTGGGAGGAGAGAAACATGAGCACAGGGAGGCGGGGCCGCGAGTACGCAGGCTCTGTGTCGGCATGAGATCGCTCAGACCCGTTTGCTTAGTTCCCAGGCTTCGCCGTTTCTTTCTCCGAGACTTGCTGAGAGAGGAGAAACGCGAGAGTGGGGCTGTTCAGTGAAAGGCGGTCCGCGAGTGGAGAAGAGCCGAAACTCATGCTCGCGTGAGCATTTTGTCTCAGTAAGCGCGCAGCTCACTGCTCTTTTGCGGCGGATCCGAGTGCAACGGGGAGAGCGAGCACACGGGTACAGTGCCGGCATGCGATCGCTCAGACCCGGTTGCTTATCTCCCTGACTCCGCTGTTTCTCTCTTCTCGCAGCGCGACATTTGCAACAACGTCGCTAGAATTTGCTCTTTTGGGGCTTACCTGCTAGAAATAAGCTCTTTCAAAATCGCCGGATGGCGGCAGGGGAAACGGACCGGAACTGCTGCGTCGCTGTAGCGGCGGAGAAGCAGGTCAGCTGTGCTGAGAGGTCCCGATTCCAGCTGCGAAGGCGTGTCAACGGCGAGCAGGCTTTCAGGATCAGCGATGAGCGTAGAGTCTGAGAATCCTGTGGCGAAAGCCCGCTTATATAGCCAGAATCAGAATCAAAAAGAGCTTTATTGCCAAGTATGTTTGCACATACAAGGAATTTGTTATAGTGTCACAAGCTTCCAGTACACGGAGACAACAACAACACACAGATAATAAAAATAAGATGTGAATAAAATACACATGCATAAATATAAACCACAAAAAAGAAATAAATTGTATGTACAGGTGTGCTATAGATAGAATAGGAATAGAATAAAATAAAATAAAGTTGTAGGGATGTACTAGGAATTAGGGTGATAAATAATTCTGGCGGGCTTTGGCAGGCTTGGCGGGCTTAGTCACCATAGGCTCGTGCAGCTCCGCTGCCTAGCCATTGGTTCGTTTTTTAATACACTGCATGAACCAATGGCCGTAAAGTTTCACTGCGTGAATGAAGAAGGCTTCAGTTCAGGAGAAAAAAGGCTTTTTTCCCCCCCATATGTGTCTAGCAAGACGCAGTACGAGTGTAGTATCGAAAGTGAACTATACTTGCAGATATATTAATTAAACAAAAGGCCACTTATGTGTATTTAAAAAGAGCACAATTTCATTAATGTTTCTAAACACACTTTAATACACAAGTATACTTTTAAAATATGCTTTGTAATAATGTCAAATTAAAAGTTTTACTTTAAAAAAACATTTTAAATCACAGCTTTAATGATATTTTGTCATTCTTAAAAGAAGTACTTGATTTTAATAATGTAAGTGACCAAAGAAATCCCATTCAGTTTGCACAAAAATTAAAACAAAATGCCGACATTGAAGGCAATATGACAAACAAAGCAAAAATTTTCAACTTTTCCTGAAATCATTGCCGAAAACAGCCGTATTCCCAGAGCTGGGAACCCCAATGAGCTCTGAACACATTATTTAACTATTTCTTCTTTTCCACACTACGAGCCTGTCAGGTCCAGAAAAAAGAGGTGCTGAGGACCCACATATTGCTTTGTTGGCTTGTAAATGCGGTCAGCTCAGCTCTGGATCTGTGGGTTCTTGCCGCAGAGGTTCTGGTGAAGTGGGCCACCGTGTGATTGTGCGCTTCAGCACAGCCATCAACAGACCGGGGAAATGAGATGCTGTGAGTTGCTGTTTAATAACACACGGCCCATAGTAAACATAATGGATGCTTGACTTCTTCAAAGAGCTGTATGATCGTCCCTCTCGTTCTGTCTCTCTTGCTCTCTCTTTTCCTCCGAGGCTTCCGTGATGGAGCTGCGTGCCTCTCTTTTCTCCCCTCCTCTCCCTTTTTCATATGCTGCTGATCATTCTATTCTTTTCCTCCCTTTTTCTCTCCAGGGAACTGCCTCAATCTCTGAGAGCGAACGTTCTGCTCTTTTCGTGCGCCGCTGCAGGCATCTCTCTTATTTAGTATGCACACGTACATACATCAAATCGTTTTATCATAGACGTGAAATCACGTACACACATGCACAGACACCCACAAAGCAAAGCAGTGCTAGATCTGTATCAACCGCGCTTGTATCCGACAGTCTGTTAAAGGAATATTTTGCTCAAAAAAGAAAATTCTGTCATCTTTTACTCACCCTCAACCCGCTATGATGTTCTTTTTTTCCTACAGAACTCAAAAGGAGAACATTTTTTTAATGCAATTATAATGAACCTTGAAAAATATAAAATCATTTCATTTATTGCTGTATCCCATATTCGATGATTTTTGTGAGGAACAGAGCAAAATGCTAATTACTTGACAACCATTCTAGCTTTTCTAAGTTCATGTGAGAAGAAGCAATGTCCCATTTGTGAAGTGGTTCACAAACGTGGTGTGAATGATTCATTCCCATTCCCAAATTGTATGTACACTCTTTAAAAAAGGTTCATTTTTGGTATCTATGGTTCCATGAAAAACATCCATGGAACCTTTCCATCACACAAAATGTTCTTTGTAGAGGATACAACTTCTTTAGATTTTTCAAATGTTCTTCACACTAAGAAAAATAGTGGTTCTTTTAAGAACTGTTAACTGAAAGGTTTTGTAGGGAACAAAAATGGTGCTTAAGACATTGCTGCTTTTTTTTTGGAACCTTCATTTTAAGAGTGTGGAGCTTTAAAATCAACAGTGGACGTACAATCCCAGATGATTTGAGTTCATATTGAACTCTTTGACTTTTGACTGCAGACTTTGGTATCTTGGCAAATCTGAGCGCATATCTCCAGAAATTCTGAAGAAGACACGTTACTTTTTCTCAAGAGAAAAACCTGAGAAACTGGACTTAATTTGCTCTCTGTTTACTGTAGTATCTACGATGCTGACTGAGAACATTTGAGATATTAAAGAATTCTCATTTGAGATATTTCTTTTCTGCAGGTTACAAGTAGGATAGTAATGATTGATGATGTTTCAGCATAGTTTGGAGGACATGTTTGGTTTCCATGTTTGGTTCAAGAGAATCTGTCAGAGCCATAAAATTATGGCAAGAACGGTGAGCTCCACTTGTAATTTCCACCATGGCAACTCAAACAGCATACAGACTTTAATAACAACAAAGACTGTGAATAAAAGTTCTCTGTTCTCCTCCCTCCATCACTCCTTCATCCTCATTCCCAGTGGAATAAAAACATTTGTTTTTCAATGACCCAGTTATCAAACATATCTCTCTCTTAAAATGGGTTATTGAGACTGTATAGACTGAAAAAAAAACAAAAAAACAATGAAAGTGCTGCTATAAAGACATACCTGTACGATTTGTGCACTATATTCCAAATCTTCTGAAGCCATACAAAAGCGTTTTACAAGGAACAGATCAGAAATATAAGTTGTTTTTCACTGAAACTCAATTTTGCCATTATCTATTTCATCAATGCACATTTTAACACTTGAGTTTAATGCCAAACGTGATTGGTTCTTACTTGTTTTGTAATTGAACGTCAGTCATCTGTATATCATAAAGGGAATGATGCGTTTCATTAAGGTGATTTAAACACATATAATAGAGGATGTAAAACAGACATCTGTTGAGATATTAATCAAAAACATAAAGTGCAAACAGTTGAGGAATTCCCATTGGACGCTGGTTATAAACTGCTTCCTTCTGGTCCGGTGGATTGTCTGAGATATTAAGCGGTGAGAATGCAGGCTAAAACACCCGCTGATCTGATTACTTTATTTTTTATGGATTTCATGAGAGCCATTTTCCTGTCCATTTGTGGACATGCCTGATTCTTTTTATCTAAATTCATCTGGTGTGGCATCAATAACACTGGTAGGAAATGTGAGCAGAATTATTTTAGTTAAAGTGCCCCTATTATGCCATTTTTAAGGTTCCTAATATTGTTTTGGGAGTCTCCTAGAATTGGATTACATGCACGCAAGGTCAAAAAACGCTTTCGTTTTCTCAAAATATGCATTTAATATCACCTCATTTTCCAGCGATTCTCAAACAATTCGTTCAAAGTAGTTCTAAGATTCAGTCTCTCTAAACCCCTCCTTTTCGTGAGCCTACTCTGCTCTGATTGGTCAGATGGCCCAGTCTGTTGTGATTGGTCTACCGCGTACAGCGACGTCAGAAATGATACGCCCATTGCCATAGTTCCGTATTTTGAATGCTCGATAGAAAATATAAACATCTATTATTTATCATACTTGTGATTCAGTGGAGCCAGCTGGTCCAAATAAACAGGGTACTGAGCCATCTTTCAAGAGCAAGCATTTAGTGAAGTCGTCAGTAAAATGACGTGTTTGTGGGCGGGGTCAAGTTGTTCGCTGCCGGACAACGTAGAACTTAGGCACGCATTATGCAAATGTGTTACCCCATCCCACTTCCACGTCAACATGGAAGTGGGATTCGAATACTAATGACTCGTTTAGGCTGTAGAGAGTCGATTCTTTATTTTGGGAGACAATAACT
>NW_015652189.1:119455-129641 GCF_001515625.1 Sinocyclocheilus rhinocerous | reverse complement strand
ACTTAAACTACTTCAGTCTGTGTGCATTGAATTTATTTAATACACGAGTTTCACAATTGGAGTTGAATTACTGAAATAAATGAACTTTTCCACGACATTCTAATTTTCCAAACTCATTATATAGTTTTGATATTAAGGTTTTATCATGATATACACCGATTTAACGGCTGTGACACAACATGCCTTTATGTTCAAATTAAATAAAACCACTTCTCATTAACAAAATACCAATGGCTATATAGGCTAATTATACATTCTTTATAGCAACTTGTTTACCATATTCTTCATTCTTTCAAGCAGACATATTTATTTCTATAAATAAATGTAGCTTAATCTTGAGGGCTACTAAAGTGTTTCAGTCAAGAGCAGTGCGTGATTTTCTGTCTTTCTTTTGTTGCTTGATTAACATCAATGACTCAGACAATAGCAACTAAATTAGGCTGCTGTCCCTTTAAAACCGATTGCACGGATGCAATGGATGCAATGCACTGATACACGTTCTCCCTGCTGTTTACGTTCACTTAAGACGTAATCAACTGTGTTTACGTCAATACTCCTCAAAACATAATTTTGTGTGTAATTCTCTGTTCATGCGACGCTAAAGAGTACCGTATGTGTATGCTTCAGTGTCTCCGCTCAGAAAACCGGACCGAATTGAGCTCTCTCTTGCGTCGTCAGATTTATCCTTATGTCTGCTCTTCTCTTACTCCCACATATTGACATTTTTGAACGTTTTATGCGATGTACAGCAAGTGTATTTTAGCTTATGTCCTGCTGGTTCATGTGCGCATCTAACCTCCTAACTATGCAGCAGATTCGTTCTGAAATTAAATGAATCTCTTCCCAAATCGTCCCTCCCTAACATTTTCGTCTCGTTTTTATTCGTTGACGAAAATGTCAATATATTTTCGTCATAGTTTTTGTCATTCAAAAAGAGTTTTAGTTCGTTATCGTCTCGTTGTCGTCAGTGAAAAAAATGTCGATGACGAACATTATGACGAAAATGATTCGTCACACTGATTCACATACAGCTACATTACACACTGCATGAAAGGCAATATTGGAAATGGCATAATAGGGGCACTTTAAAGTTTAATTAGGCCTAGACAATAATACGAAAAATGTGTACTGCATGGTGCTAGCAACGTCATAGTTATGGGTTCAATTCCCAGAAAATGGATGAACTGATAAAGCGTATACTTTAAATGCAATGTGAATTGCTTTAGATTAAGCATCTGCCAAATGTGTAATGATTAACTAAACGTTGGCATTGTTAGCACCATGATTTACGTCATTGTGTTATTTATTTATTTATTTATTTGTATGAATCGCTTCTGTTAAGCAATGCATCTTCAAAATCAACATTTTTGTCATCTAATTGGTCTTAAAGGAATAGTTCACCCAAAAACGAAAATTTGTTGTTAATTTACTTATCCTCAGGCCATCCAAGTTGTAGGTGACTGTAGTCGAACAGTAAAGAATTGTTTTGGCTAAAACTGTGCTCCCTGGTGATTCATAAATGCAAGTCAGCAGCTGCCCTACAGGTAATCATGTTGTACAGGTAATCATTTTGTAAATAATGTTTAGTTTCTTGCACAGAATGATCGTTTGGCTTCATAAGACCTCATTATATCATCAGGATCCACTGTAATTATGATATGTTTTCTATAATTCCACTCACTGAACTGTAGGGGGCTCCAAAGGTGTAAAAATGCACAAAACTACATACAGTTGCTTTAAAATGGATGATTTTAGAGATGCAAATTTTCTGAGAGGGTTTTTACCGTGAATACTGTCTATACTGTAAGCTGACCGTAAGTGACCTCTAAAAATGTTGTTTAAAAAAATTAATGAACAATTTGAAGAGAAATAGAAAGAAATACAAATCAAATGAAAAATAACATCTAAAACAATCCTCACTAATCTATTTGTGGTCCAACACTAATCAAAATTAATAATCTTAATATCAACAGAAATAATCAACAGTTATGAGCCATAATCATGTGGCATTTGAATGTCACTGTGCTTGAATCATTTTGTGTAGGCTCACTAACTGAGGGAGCGATTAGCACACAAAGGGACAAAAGCTGCTGGTCTAATAGGGTTTATCGTGTTTATCTCTCTGTGATAAGTGCTCTCTGCCTCTCTTTTCTTTTTTTATATCCTCTCTCCACTCAGAGGCTGAATGTAATTAGTTCTCATGCACAGGTAGCAGGGAGTTGGGTCTATGAAACACGGGTTTCAAAGCTCCAATTTCTCACTTCTCCACGATTGAAATTCCACCTCTCGGCACTCCGCATCCCGTGTAACCGTATAAATATTATGTCTCCCTAGGAACACAATAGTGGTGTTTATTTTTTTTTATTTTGGGCATTTTTTTTGCCAGGTTGGATTTGAGAGGGTTTCATATTCTCACAGGAGTTGATTACAATATGCCTGAAGGGTCTGTAGAACAGATTAAAGAGCAGAAGAGCGTAGACACTCACACACAAAGATATTGAGTCTGTTTGTCAAACGGGCCGCAGCCGTCTCTTTAAATACAGTCGATGGTCTAGTAGCTGCAGTTTGAAGATATCTGAGAAATTATAAGCAGTGAACACTTACAAATGTAAAATGATAAAGAAATGTTTCACATTCTGCACTTTTTCTAGGTCACTACAGTAAGTAAATTTGCAACATCCCTTTGAAAAAGAAGTACACTTTAGCATTCTTTAAAAAAAAAGAGTATTATTGGAAACTTATGGAAATAATACAATTGAAAAAATACACTTACGTTAACTAAATGCAGTGTTTTCAGACATTTAAATACATTTTATTTACAATTAATTGAAAATGTATTATAGTTCGCTAAGTGGTGGTTTGGGGGTTCTTTAGCACATTGCTGTGTGCTTCTGTGGTGTTTTGGGTGGTTCCTATAGTGTTGATGTGTGGTTGGGTTAGGTTTAGGGTTCTGAATGATTTTTAATGTATTGCTAGGTAAGGGGTATCTAACTATTCTTTTTAAAAAATAGTAATGTTTCACATTTTTGATTACATTTAATTTAAACCATTTTAGTGTGTTTGGGTCAGCACAGAGGCTTATTGTAAATATTTATCCTGAAGAGAACCAGCACCTCTGTGGCATGCTATAATTCAGTGAGAATGGTGGCAACAGGGCAAAAACTTAGAAGAGCTGTCATAAAACGTTTCAATTAATGGTCACGCTGGATTACTAACGCTTTATCAGCAGACATGCACATGGTGCTCGCTGCATGACAGGTTTTTAGATTCCAGTTCGTAGCCATATACTGTACACTGTGATAATGTCGGAAAGCTCACATCTTTACAATGACAGAATCTGGTTGCTATTACTGAAGAGGATTCAGTATAATACATTTTATTTTATCACTGTGACAATAAGTTATATTAAGATTAACAATGTGTGTTTTTAAAGTGTCTATGTGGATTTTTGTGCTGCTAGCGGCATTGAATGAAATAAAATAACTAGATTTTTAAATTTTCAAAGAAAATGACAGTGGGTCTTGCCTGTTACCATCATGAAGCCGGCCTATTGCTGCTGTTTGATAAAATTAGGCTATAAACAAATTACGCCAAATAGGGTTGCACGATATTGGATTTTTGCAGATATCCGATATGCCGATATTTTCAACTCATTTTGGCTAATAGCCGATGCCAATATCGATATATTTCCTTTTGTTTGGAAACAACACCAAGTGTAGCAAATTTTTATTTTATTTATTTTTTTTACAATAACTTATTTAAGTTCTTAACAATAACTTATTTGTTAGAATTAAATAAACAATAATGAAGTTCTTTTATAATGATAATACATTAAAGCTTTGCAAATTAACTATAAATAAACTGTATATAAATCGCTGCATTTTTTTCTCATAAAGATGCAGTAGTAACACAGCAAGACATATCAGCATATTTTTTTCATATCGGGCCGATGCCGATATGTACATTTAAAGCCATCATCGGCCGATTCCGATATCGGTCCGATAATATCGTGCATCCCTAACGCCAAACATGATATCAGTGTCACCATCTTTAAGCATCCGACAGCTCTTTCAGTTTTATTTAAAATCTACAAGTTGGAAAGTCTGAGTTAGAATAGTTTGCAAAAGCATGATTATAAACAACAAGGCTGTGAAAGTGACTAGTGAGTGAGCTTGATGACTGTTCATGTCCTAGACCTAGACAACCTCTGTAGTCCCATTTAGCCACTTGTCTTTATGAAGACACGTAAAAGCTTTAAAAAAAAAATCACAAGTGAAGTATTACTGATGTATTTTACTTCATTGAATAAAACATGAAAATATTCTGAGCTTGTAACCACAGACCTTATTTCAGGTGTTTAACCAATTCAAAAAAAACCACTGGCTTCAGGACGATGGAAGTTCAAAAATGCTTTTTTCGGGTTTTAGGACTGAGTCAGTTTTGGCTATCAAATGAAGTATACTTCAAAAGTTATGTGTTTGGTTGTATGCATACACTAAGCATTCATGTCAAAACTGAAGTGTACTTCTGGCTTAAGACATAAATAAACATAAGCACCACAGCACTACGCATTTAATATTTTTGAATATGAGAAAGTAGTCAGTTTACATCGACAATATTTACTTATTTGATGGCTTATTTCTGATCTATGCCACCCCTTTCAATTGGATTGAAATTAAAATCTGATCTAGCTCTGTCAGATTTCTGAGTCGGACTTTTCAGAATCAGAATCAGAATGAGCTTTATTGCCAGGTATGTTTACACATACGAGGAACTGTTCTGTTCAGTTGCGCAATTAATCTGATTATTATTTTGCATTTGGGAGATATAAAATCACAATTGTGTTTACTCGGAAACAGAAATGAGAAAAATATCGAAAAGCTTTAGCACTTAAGCTTTAAACCAACAGCTCATGATTTTTTAGTGGCCTACTGTGAAATGGACAATAATTTCGATTGTTCTTAACAATGACACTCTACACTTCCTAGTGCACCCCAATGGAGCGATGTTACTTTACAACATTAATCTGCCGTTGTGTTCGTTTTCAACAAGAGCAATGTCACACGTGTGATACCTCTAAGCCTTTGCCCGGTTTGTGCTGAGAGCCGTTTCTTCTCCTCCCTCCAGGAGTCACTTTCAAAGTGATCCAGAGCTTCTGAGCTCATTAAAGCTTAATCAGAAAATCTATTTTCAGGTCACTTGTAGCTCTGTCAGGAGGATTTCCAATGAATAGAGGGCACTGTTTCTTTGCAGCCCCTCGCCAAAATGAACACGCTAGTATTATCAGAACGTCTCAAATGCGGTTGGCATACTGACAAGAAACATCAGGTTCCTCTCTGCCTTAATATGCTACATCTGGTTGGTTGCAGTTATCTGTGTCACCATGTGAATATTTTATAAAAATGTCTTATTTAATCTAGCGAGGGACTGTAAAAGGTTGTGACACACATGGCTGTTACTCTTAAAATGGGACACAGTTCTTCACAGGCTAATGTTGGGCTTTGCCTTTGGGGTATTGAGAGATTCACAGAGAATATTGTTCAATTGTGTTTTATTTATAATTGTACAACACTCTTTCTTTATGAAATTTCAACTTGGGAAATAATCGCCTGTTTACATGAAAGGGACATGAAGAAAGATTCTGGAGTTTCATCCACTAATATAGACAATGTTGAAGGAGGTGGCAAAGATTGTGTAAAAGCATAGAAAGATCCACTGATGTTGCATAAAATGTCCTGTGTTGTATCATTTTAGCAAGCATCAGTATTGCTACTACTTATGGTTGAGTATTACATTTGCATGTAATCTATCCTGCACTGTGTGTGAATGATGAATGATAGCTCAGACTGTGCAGAGAAGTGTGCTATTACTTTGCTATGCACTTGCCAGCAAATAAAACAAGTGGAAAAAATCTAGCGGTCCACTAGTATTGGTTATCCAATGCCTAATTTTGCATTACTATAAAAGCCTGCCTCTACCTCCATTTTTGCAAAACTCCAATTCACTGCAGTTTCTAGCTGAAATAATAATAGTGGCAGTAAAACATCAGCAAGTTGTATTCCTTTTTACACAAATTATGATTACAAGGAGACATTATTGATTAATGAAGACTTACTTTCACATGGTTCCTTGCACAATACTATGTAATGACCTCAAAACTATTTCACCATAGTGCAACACATAACCAGCTCAATATATAAGACATATTGACATTGTAAACTTGCTATATAGCTCACCTGGTGCAGAATTGCACTTGCGATAAAGAGTGCTTTGGTACTCCTAGGAGATGCACATGCAAAATCTGAGAGCAAATGCATTTTTACCTCACGTTTGCTTTTGCTGTCGATTAGGTTTAGGGTAGGGTTTAGTGTAGGTGGTACATTATTTTCAAATGCAATAGAGCATTTCTCTTTTTTGACGCCATTCCCCAAACATTTAATTTCCGAATTGCCACAATGCATACAACAACCAACATAATTAAACCATTCAAAGTCGCATTCATCTGTTTTGGGGAAAATTTAATATGCTTTTAGCCCCACTGAATTTGAAAGTGACATGAAATGTGCAAGAGACAACATTTAATTATTTGGCAAATTTTTGATATGCACTTTTATCATGAAATTTAAGAATAGCAAGCGAGACACAAAATTGAATGAACATTAATTTCACACAATATGGCCACAGAATTCATAGCCAAAAGAAAAAAAAAAGTTTTCTGTGTCACCATGTGAATATTTTATAAAAATGTCTTATTTAATCTAGCGAGGGACTGTAAAAGGTTGTGACACACATGGCTGTTACTCTTAAAATGGGACACAGTTCTTCACAGGCTAATGTTGGGCTTTGCCTTTGGGGTATTGAGAGATTCACAGAGAATATTGTTCAATTGTGTTTTATTTATAATTGTACAACACTCTTTCTTTATGAAATTTCAACTTGGGAAATAATCGCCTGTTTACATGAAAGGGACATGAAGAAAGATTCTGGAGTTTCATCCACTAATATAGACAATGTTGAAGGAGGTGGCAAAGATTGTGTAAAAGCATAGAAAGATCCACTGATGTTGCATAAAATGTCCTGTGTTGTATCATTTTAGCAAGCATCAGTATTGCTACTACTTATGGTTGAGTATTACATTTGCATGTAATCTATCCTGCACTGTGTGTGAATGATGAATGATAGCTCAGACTGTGCAGAGAAGTGTGCTATTACTTTGCTATGCACTTGCCAGCAAATAAAACAAGTGGAAAAAATCTAGCGGTCCACTAGTATTGGTTATCCAATGCCTAATTTTGCATTACTATAAAAGCCTGCCTCTACCTCCATTTTTGCAAAACTCCAATTCACTGCAGTTTCTAGCTGAAATAATAATAGTGGCAGTAAAACATCAGCAAGTTGTATTCCTTTTTACACAAATTATGATTACAAGGAGACATTATTGATTAATGAAGACTTATTTTCACATGGTTCCTTGCACAATACTATGTAATGACCTCAAAACTATTTCACCATAGTGCAACACATAACCAGCTCAATATATAAGACATATTGACATTGTAAACTTGCTATATAGCTCACCTGGTGCAGAATTGCACTTGCGATAAAGAGTGCTTTGGTACTCCTAGGAGATGCACATGCAAAATCTGAGAGCAAATGCATTTTTACCTCACGTTTGCTTTTGCTGTCGATTAGGTTTAGGGTAGGGTTTAGTGTAGGTGGTACATTATTTTCAAATGCAATAGAGCATTACTCTTTTTTGACGCCATTCCCCAAACATTTAATTTCCGAATTGCCACAATGCATACAACAACCAACATAATTAAACCATTCAAAGTCACATTCATCTGTTTTGGGGAAAATTTAATATGCTTTTAGCCCCACTGAATTTGAAAGTGACATGAAATGTGCAAGAGACAACATTGTATTATTTAGCAAATTTTTGATATGCACTTTTATTATGAAATTTAAGAATAGCAAGCGAGACACAAAATTGAATGAACATTAATTTCACACAATATGGCCACAGAATTCATAGCCAAAAGAAAAAAAAAATTGTGAAATACTGGCCAGATCATCAGCCTGGCCAAAATATTGTCCTATCACTAAAACAAACACATCCCGGGATTGATCTCAGAATGGGGACCTAAACTACCTGTGGTTGGAAGCATAGTTTCATATCATTATGACATGTGAACTAACATAGATAATGTTCTTGTGCACAATAACATAACATGCAGTACAATCTATCTATATTTCAGTCCATTTAAATATATATTTCACTCTATATATTTTAGCATGTCAACAATTAGCTGTGCTTTTGAAGAGTGTGCACTTCGCATGTGTGTAAATGTGTGAGGAAACCAACATGGTTCAAACGACGGGAGGTGAGACCATGTTAACCATAACTGGTTGCAGAGGGGTTTTGGGCAGCACATAACGACCTAAAAACCTCATAGGAACCACATAACAACACACAAGCATTGACACACACACACACACACACACACACACACCTTGATGCCCAGCCTAATTCAAATCTCGATCCATCCCTGTGAACTTGTATGAACAAATGCATGTCATAAGTTATCTGTAACCTGGTTGAGTCAGACAGTGGAAAAGTAATTTGATACTGATATCAGCATGCCATTCATAGCTAATTTAAATATCATACTATGGCTACTGAGACACAGAGATGGGGGTGGAGTGTGGAGAACTGTGATCACTCCTATTCCTGAAGGCATAAAAACATCCCAACCCAGTAATATTTCCAGTAAATGGAAATGCCTCCAATTTGCCGCTACAGCTAAAACTGCACCACAGTCACCCGTCCCTGCGCTGATAATGAAGTCGGGTTGAACACACATCTCTCTCTCTCTGTAGGCAATAATGTCAGATGGTGTTTAAATAACTATGCATATCCATGTGCAGGCAATATTGCGGCTGGGTGGAAACAATGTTGGTTAGGGTGGTTTCGGGCAGCAGCTACTTCATGATTATTCTGTCTGTTAAATTACATTCACCATGCTTCATCGTAAAACTGAAAATGTGCAGATGTTGGAGCAGTTTCCACCTGATCTGAAATTACTTTGTTGGTGTAACGCAATGTAGTCAAGTTTATTCATTTTTATATTTGTGAATATTACATTAGGCTACACCAGCAATACTATATATACATACAGTCAGTTAATTTAGTGAAGTTAATTTTTAATTTACCCGATAAAACATTTTTAACTCAAATAGTGTATCGTTAAAATAAAAGTTATTCTATATACAAGTATTGGTCTACATTTGCCTCTATACAGCTACTTAAATGTTACTTATGAGTCATTGTTCAAGCCCAATTTACATAAATTAAGACTTGAGGAACAAAGGGAACAGTTTTACACAAGGAAAATGTTGCTATCTTTACAGCAAGCCAACAGTGGGAAATGTAATTCATGCAAATGAGGGACACAGATAAAGCCTTCTTTTGTCTAACAGCATCAATCTAATGGCTAAATTTATCCACACAGTTAATACGAGGTTTTGAGACAATCGTTTTTGGATTTTGTTTTCTTTTTTTTCCAGCAAATGTTGTTAGGGAGCACAGGCCTGCTGCTCGTAAAACAGGTGGATTAGTGAAGATGGAGGGATATTCATGATATGATTAAGATTGGGTCTCATTAACTGTAGCAGTGTATGTGCACACACATTTGTGCATAAAACCTGTGTGAAAGTTTCAACACAGAAATTGATTTAGCAATACGTTTGCAAGTTGTAAAATTAGGTTAAGAGAACTAACCAACAAACACAAATGTAGAAATCACTTGTGGTGGCATTAGAAACATGGGTTGTGTTGAGAAAAAATGTATATGCATAAATAATAACTAAATGACCCCAAAAATAGGTCTTTCCAAATAACAAAAAAAAAATAGTAGCTGTGACAGGTGCTGCATAAAAATATAGCTGATCACATGTAGTCTAGGCTTCTATGAAAGTTGTTTATTGTGTTTCAGCTGGTTTTGAGATTGGCAAACGTACATCTTTAGAGAGCAATGCGCCTGCAGAGAGTGATGAATGGCTGTACAGAAGATGGTTTATGCATGTATTATGCTAAGTACTAACTGTGGGCATGAGCTCCTTAATTTAAAATGAACCTAGATTTCAACAACTTTATGCATGTTAGCACCTGTTGTGAATCTGGCAA
>NW_015652189.1:111929-119309 GCF_001515625.1 Sinocyclocheilus rhinocerous | reverse complement strand
CCTGTGATACTTTTTTCTTTGATTCTGAATCTGGAAAAAAAAAAAAAAAAAAAACTGCATGAGAACTCACTATGTGCACAACTTGCATGGAATTATTAGAAAATTAAACCAAATGTCTAGCACATGCATTCTTTGTAAGTAAGAGTTTAACCTATATCTGCAGACATTCCCCTATTAGGGCCATGTGGGAAATCATAAACGTTCCATATTAAATCTAATAATTCTCTTTTGAAATTCAAAAATGGACATCTGAACATGGCTAAAGTGTCTCGGCAGTAAATTGCAAAACTGTATCAATTTTCATAGAGATAATTCACCCACAGAACACATTTTTATACACCAATATTTAGAACTCCCATCATAGTTTTAATTGGTTTGAAACATCAAAGAGTATTTTAATAAGAGTTCATTAATTAGATAGAGATGGTCTTGTTACATTATGCACCCTTGTCTCCCAGTTGGGCAGAACATTAGTTAATTTTGGCTGTAGAAAGCTAGCGTAAGGCTTTTGAAGAATTCTTTTGATCAGATCTGTAGAGCAGTACCCCTTTAATTGTCAATCAAACAGTCTGTTTAGACATTTTTTTCACCTGACTTGTAAAACAAGTTGAGATCAATAAAATGCCTCACTGACTTTACATTCTTTGCATTTTCAGCAGGGACTGAGGAGAAAGATTGAAGCGCAGTCTCCTGGATATACATCCAAGCAGAATGGCCTCTCCTATGGGGCGTCAGGGTCCGACTTCAAGCGCCTCCGCATGGAACCCAGCTCTTTTCGATCTGGTTGCTGTGCTTTGGCTTCAGGGCAGCCTCAAAGATTGGTAGGGGATGCCACCCAAGGTAACATCCTTCGAAGAAAGGACACCTTCATGATGCCTCATGGAATTAGCAATGATTTATTCAACACAACTCTAAGGGATATGAAGAAGGAGCCAATTGACGTTCAGACCTGTGGCCAGTCGTCCACAAATCATTCGACGTTGACGTTTGATTTCAAAGATGAAGTAAGTGGACAGATTGACCCAGAGCTCCAGGATTTGTTCGATGAGCTCACCAAGACCGTGCCATCACTCAATGATCTAGAGCTGGAGAAGATGCTAAAGCAAGATGATGTCTTCGGCCTGGATCTTGTTCGACCCAGTTCAGCTGGTGCGGCTCCTCCTTGTATTCACCTGGATAAACCGATCAAGACAGAGTACTCACCAGATTTTAGCCAGGCCACTGGAAGCTCTCCACAACTAAGACCAGCCTCTGCAGGACCTTCCTTCTCCATGGCCAACACAAGTTTATCCACCTCACCCATCACTTCAGGACACCATGGTCAGGTACCGACTGGCGGTCCCTCTCGAGGTCTTCCAGCATGGCATGAGATGTCACATGCTGAGCAGCTAAAGCAAATGGCTGCTAACCAACAGCAGCCCAACTCTATGCTCCACAACCACCAGCAGAGTCAAGCAGGAGGGGTTAGGAACTGGTCTACTGCCTTAGGTGTCCACCAAACTCCTGGCTCTTTCAGTCAGGAGACTATTCCAGGTAATGCCTCCCTTTCTCAGCAGAGACTCAACGCTCAGAGTACTGGTCAGGCCAAAGGCATGTCCAACTGCTTTCTTAAACCCAATGAATTCAACCCATCCCATCACATGGACACGAAGGTTCTCAGCACTAAGCCCCTGCTGCATTTCAGCCCTAAAGCACCACCTTCCACCATGAGCCAACAAATGCCCATCATGGCTGCTCCACCAAACAAAACAACCATGCAACAGCAGCCATCTACAGCAGGCCAGGGCATGCACTTTCAGAACTGCCAGCTGCCCATGCAGCCGTCTGCCTGCCTGCAAACAAAGCCTCTAAGTCAAAGGCCTCCACTCAATCAACATGGTGCTGGAATCACTTTCAAAATGGCACAGCAGAGACAGGTAAGACAATGTGTTTATGGTCCTTTTAACGGTTGCTGCTTGTCAAACTGCATGATGTGTTCCCAGTGAGATCTTGGGTAAAAGCCGTAAGACACAGGGTCACATTCCCTAATCATTAGAGGTGTAATAATTCACTTGTTTCCTCAATGCATCGATTTACAAATCCTACTGATGCATGCATTTTTCTTGAAATATGGATTTTTGAATTGCAAATCATTTGTTTCAGTCAAGAATCAATTTAAAATTCTAATAATCGTATGAGCCTATATGCTTCAGTGAAGTATTATTGAATATTTTAAAATATAACGGTCACTGACTATCACATGAGCAAATGACAGCTCTTTCACAATAGCTTTATAGTCTTGAATCAAATGTAGACAAACCATTGATAATTCATTGCATGGCCATTACCATTGAAACAAAACACTTGCATTATGTGAACACCTTTTAAAGTGTTAGTTCACCCAAAAATGAAAATTCTGTCATTAATTACATACATGTTGTTTCAAACCCGTAAGACCTCCATTCATCTTCGGAACACAAATAAAAATATTTTTATGAAATCTGACAGATTTCTGACCCTCCATAGACAGCAAGGGTACTACCACAGTCAAGTCACAGTAACGTAGTAAGACATCGTTAAAATAGTCCATGTGACATCAGTGGTTCAACCGCAGTTTTATGAAGCTACAAGAATATTTTTTGTGCACAAAGAAAACAAAAATATTGACTTATTCAATGATTTCCTCTCTTCTTTGACCTTTTGTTTTTCTTTTTCTAAGACAAATCAGGAGAAGCTTTCACATAATTCAACAAAATGCACTTAAAAATACAAAATCAAATCAATATTTGAATCAAATCTCATTGTGAATCAGATTGAACCATTTAACATTTATAAAAATCATTCCTGAATTGAATCACAAACCTGTGAACCATGCATCAAATCTATTCGTCGACCTAAAGATTCACACCCCTACTAACTGTACATACACAAATTTCTGCATAAAATCTGTGTACGGACATTTTCACATTTTCTTGATTCACCAATAAATCTGCTTTAAATTTCATTCTGAATTTGGTCATCCAAATAAAACCACAAATCATATTCTCAGTGGACTCTCAGGCAAAAGCACATCTTTATGGATCATCATACTATATGTTAGCTAAGAGTGACAAATGGTTGTCATCTGGTTGTGAAAATAAAATTGTGAGAAGTTTGGTGCTGTTGTTAGTGAAAGAGACCCACTGTGTGACATTAACTGTCTTTTGTGTTAGACTGCATGATATGTCAAGTCTTGAGTCCAATAATTAGCTTTGCTACATTTTCCATTTAACACTCTATCACATTTCTGCTGTGCAGAGCAGGTTGTTCTTGACACAATGGAGTTGTAGTGTCAAAACCACACACCCTGCTTTCTTTCCATCTGTCTGCCTGTTGTGTTAGCCGTTAGCAGTCTGCCAACTGCTTTAATCTCAACGGCGCTGCACTTTGCTGTATGCCTGTTTTTCCTTTTGTTTTTCACGATTGTTGTTTGTGTCTAGGCGGGTGTGAGGTGCCTTGAATTTGTATATCCCCTCAAAGCAGTTCGACGGTAGCCCCGACTTGCTAGAGCATGGTGGATTAACATGCGAAACTTCTAATTTCTCCGCCTGTCACAGTCACTCGCCGTCAGGGCATAGATGCGCACAGCGGGATTTTCTAATTGGAGGTTGTTAGCTGCAAGGGACAAGTTGTGGAAAATGACAGTAATCTGCTTAGCCCAGTGCCGGAGGTTGAACCACTGATTTGTTATGATTTGTGAGCTTTAGAACATCCCCCTTTTGGGTTTCATACAAACAGTATCTCTTGACTCTCTTTGTGGGAAACGATAATGAGAACCACACAAGAGGAGTCGTCTTTAGGCTCTCCAGAAGAGGGAGGGGAGCATGGAAACACATGCTTGATTTTGACACAAAGATGTAGTTCAATCACATGAACATACAGCTCTTTTTGCAGCCATCGATGGGAAAGTTGTTAGGGTTCTTTAAGGTCTTTTTTTTTCAGTGGACCTTGCTCAGTGGACCTACACAATAGGCTAAAACTGTTTGCATGTTTGTTGTCCAATTAGTTCAGTATTTTGCTATCTCAGCTATTTGTTGCATATCAGAATTATGACTCCAGACACCTTCACATTGTTGGGGAAGCTATTCAAAAATTGTAACTAATTTAGCTAACAACTAGTCTAACAACTGACAGCTACTGTATCATTGAGTAAGTATCTCCTTGTGAAAAAGAAGTGCACTTAATTGTGTTTAGTGTGCATTTGTTGTGTACTTCAAATCTTAAAAAGTATATATTTAAAAAAAAATTGTGCTTGCAGTTGATGTAATATTAATGCTCTAAATGGCCACTTAAGTGTACTTAAAGAGTAACATTTTAAGTACAATTTTAAAAGTACATTTTGTGGTGTTGAATTAAATGCTTTACTTTAAAGTTTTTTTTTTTTTTAAGATTTATTTTGGCATTTTCACCTTTGTTATGATAGGACAGATCAGAGCTGACAGGAAGCAAAGTGGGAGAAAGATAGGGGGCGGGATCGGGAAAGATCGTCGAGTCCGGATTCGAACTCAAGACACCTGTAGTGCAACAGCGGTGTAAGTAAGCGCGCTGCCCACAAGGCTATCGGCGCCGACTACTTTAAAGTGTAATCGTCCTATTAAAATTATACTTATATAGTGTAGAGTAATGCTAACACAGTGGATTACTTCTATTTTTGAAGGTAATGCGCCTCAAAATCTACCTAAATATATTTGTCTATGCAAATAATTTCACTCCAGACTAATTTGTGAATGTTATGTCGTTATAATGTTTAGCTAACATTTTAACCGTGTTTGTGTGCATACGTTATCAGAGTATTTTAATTGATCAGTGTCGCGCTGGCGAGATTAGTTTGCGCCGCACTGTCCGTTCAGTAGCGCTAGCAAACACGTCCTCCCTGCACTGTCGAGTCCACTCGGTCCAATGAGCCGCGCCGATGACAGGTCAGCGCGGCACAAGCTCTGTAACATCGCACTGTTTCGTCCCATTTTCGGTGTGTTTGACTTCCCATATGTTTGGCTGAACTCTTGCTCTCAGTTATGTTGCTTCTACCGGCTATTATTATATACGCTATGCCCTCTTCTAAAGACAGGGTAGGAATATGCAGCTCATTTACATTTAAAGTGATACACACCAAAAACAGCTTTTTTTTTTAGACACACCCCAAAAATGACATTTTCCAGATGTTATGATAAATTATCTTTGGGGTATTTTGAGCTGAAGCTTCACAGACACATTCTGGGGACACCCAAGACCAATATTACATCTTGTAAAAAAGGGGCATAATAAGTGCCCTTTAATACATTTTAAATATACTAATAATGAAGTAATTGTAACTTCTTCATTAAAAATGTATAGTTACAATTATGTTTAAATACGTGAAATACAAGTTTAAATTTTTTTTTTTATTCTGTAATAAGCACTCAACTTTAATAATATGCTGAAGTGTAGCTACTCCTTTTTCTAATTACACTACAATTTACAGAGCAGAATTAGCATGCTACATGTAAGCTACTTCATATTTTATGGTCGCTCTTTAAGGTCCAATTCTTGCTATTAACAAAACCTTAACTACAACCTTTGCCTCAATAAACTCCTAATTTGCTGCTTATTAATAGAAAGGTAGTTGTTAAGTTTTAGGTATTGGGTAGGATTAGGGATATAGAATATGGTCATGCAGAATATGTGCTTTATAAGTACTAATAAACAGCCAAAATGTTAATAATAGGCATGCTAATAAGCAACAAGCAACTAGTTAATAGTGAGAACTGGTCCCTATTCTAACGTGTTACCATATATACACACCACCTTGCAACTAAGAAATAGTTATAAAAGGAAAGTTGTACAACTATGAGTTGTGCAGGTACTGACCACCACTGCATTCTACAGTAAATTGGATTCATAATTAATATATTCAAATAAAAACTTGATGAAATTTCATGATTGGGTTTTGACGTGGTAGAGCGGTTTGGGATTGTAGAGATAATTCAGCATTGATGGGGTTAAATATGCTGCACTAGTGGAAATGAAGCCAGAATGTCTGTTCCAACAGGGAGAAAAATAGGCAATGGACAGTCTTCCCACAGTGAACTGAATTAGTAATGGCATGGAAATAAAGGTTCCGAAATGGTGCCGTGATCCCACCGGAGCCCTCGAGAACTTTTGTTCAAGCTAAATTTTCTCCCACTGGGTGCAATGCACAAAATGCATGTAAAAAGAGCAGATTGTGGAGTATGTTTCTTGTTTCCTTGTTCTCACAGCCTGCTGATCAGTTGTCAGCCTAAGTATGGCAAACTGGCTATCTGCGATATCACAGACTGCCGAGTCGAAATCTATTTTATTGCATGTGGAGAAAAGAATGTACTGCATGCACTACCTGAGACAAAAAAAAAAAAAAAAACTCAGACAAGTGTAATATATCACATTGAGAGACCTGCGTGCCCCAAAAACTTCAAGCAGTGTCTGATACTTTCTGATTAAAGTGCTGTTACACTGACTAGTCAGTAACTGGAGAAGTGATTCAAGTATTTCTGGCTCTGAAGTGAGACTGTAGCTGTGCTCCAAAACCTAGTGAACTGCCTAGATACTCACTGCCTACATAGCAACCAACTATAAATGCATTAGACAGTAATGGAAGCTCTAAGTGCCTGAATTAAAACACTCCTTACATAGGCAGCAATGCTGTGCATCACACAAAGAGCGCTCCCTGCAGGAGACTCTACTCACAGCTGATTTAAATGAAGTGAACAGTGCAATACACTGTAAAAAAACACACACACACACAAAAACTTTTTTATACCTTTTTTACCCTTTTTTATCATATGAAACTCAGCTTGATTTAAGTCGGTTCAGTGTAATTTAAGTAATTTTAAGGCCCAATCCCAATTCTATTTTATACCCCTTCGCCTAGCCCTTCCCCTTGTCCCTTGAAACAGAGTGTCAAGGGGTGGGTGAAAATATTCCCCTAAGAATTGGGACACCACTACTATACCGTCACACGCCATCATACGTCGTCTAGCTCCTACAATACACACTGATGTGCTGGTGTGCATTAGAGCCTCAAAGTGAAAGGAAAACTTGAAATTGCATCATATGACCCCTTTAAATATCGTTCTATATTAATGTGCTTCTTACTGACACACACACACACATACACAGTATATCGGAGATCGCACAGCTCACACATCCAGGAGCAAGGAAACTTGTCAACGCTCCCCCACGACTTTTATTAATAACAGTTTAAATACTAAATCGATACATTATATTTTCCACGTTAGCAAACTTTAGCGATTTTTTGCAACCATTTCTTTGAATAACATGACCGTAAATATGAACTCACGATTGAATGTAACATAAAACAAATGATTACTTTTCATTAAAATCTTT
>NW_015652189.1:105543-111284 GCF_001515625.1 Sinocyclocheilus rhinocerous | reverse complement strand
CTTTATTAATGCCAAAAATGCTTACATTTATGTGTCTTTTTGTTCGCTCGGGCAGCCATGTTGCCGCTGTAGCCGGTTTATGCTGAGATAATTCATACCCCTTAGTTTGAAGTGTGGTCCCGAAAAATCTTCGTTTGAAGGGCTATCTGGCCCTACCCCTTACCCCTACCCCTCCGACCAAAAGAGAATCGAGACACCCCTACCCCTTCACGTGAACGCACGAAAACGGAGGGGTAGGGGTAAGAGGTAGAAATGGGATTGGGCCTAAATGGTGGATCTTTTTCTTTTTTCTTTTTTCTTTTTTTTTACAGTGTATGCAAAAAGTATCAATTTCCTTTAAAACTGCCAAGATTTTGAATCTTATGTTGTGTTATGGTCATTTTGAACAGAATGAATTTTCCCTTTCTGGAAAATGCTGGTGTTATAGCACTGGACTAAAACTTACCAACTATGCTCACATAGGGTATGACAAAAAACTTTTTGTACTTTTTTATCCCCCCAATTTATCACTTGTGTGTTTTCCTGGTCAAAAATGACTGGCCTACAAAAATTTCTTATAAATGTCTTGTGCTATATTATTACCAAATATTGAGTATGAAATATTCAAGTTGCTTTCTTTCATAGGTTGTGTATTTTTTCCACTCAAAAAAAAGAAGCAACATAAGAATAACTTCTATATTGTTAATATTTCAAGATGAACATTTTATTTCAAGATAAACTTTTTATTTATCAATACATCAAAATGTGAGCATCAAATGATCCATCAGTGTTATATTGCGTTGCATTATATGTTTTGAAACTACAGAGATCACAAAAATAAGCATTTAAATATCATCTTACTTAAGCATATTATTGGGAGATATAGACTGATGCATTTTATGTACATAGTCTGTTCTACTGTTATAAGGATTTAATCAGTTTACATTAAAAGATTTACAAATCAGATTTTTTTTCATTCTCGAGTATCAGCCCAACATTCTCTTATATCATGCTATATGAGCCATACAATCCTGATGTATCAAATATGATACTCAAACTTTTTTTTTTTTTTTTACATTTTGTCTAAGTTTAGTAAACTGTTCTGTTTAAAAAATTATGTATTTTTGTCTGACTATATTTTCATATGTCAGGTTTTAAAGTGTTCATTTTTATTATCTACCAAGTAAAAATATCTCTTTGTAGAAAAACCCACATGATTTTTTTTTATATCACTTAAATGAGCAAGAAGGGAAATGAGAGTTTGTGTTCTGTGCTGCTCGTAGCTTCACTGAAGCTCTTCATTACTGTGAGTGGGAATGAGTTGGTTTGTGGGGGTTGGTGTAGAGTGCCAGGCTACGAAGAGCGTATGTTTCCTGGGAAAACGATCTGGGGCCAAGTCCAGAGAGGAGTTAAAGAAAGATGGAAAACAGCTTTATGACACATCAGGATCACAAAGAGTGGATTACAGAGACGGCCACACTAACGAGGCGTTAGCTCCCCCAAATAACAAAGGGTTTGACTGAGGCAGCCGATTTCACTCAAATGTGAACACAGTCTGGCTTTGTGGTCACAACTTTGGAGAATGGTCTGAATTTCTCACGGTATCACCTTGTGGAGCGACTTCAGACGTAATGAATAGACCTGAACAGAAGTGAATAACCTCTTTTTTTCCATACTTTCGTCACCACCAGAGAATTTTACAACAATGTGACCCAAACTTTAACCATGATAGCATGTGTGGAATGTGATGAGGCTTTACGTTATTCAAATATGTGGCATTTTTTCTTTATGAGCCTTGGCAAGCACCGCTCATGCTTTATGGGTCAATAATGCAATGCTATTTTTTTGGCCTGTCAATAAATTTAAAAACTAAGTAAATACACAATTCATACACACATTGACCTGAGAGCCTCTTGTATGTTAATTTCTGAATTAAAATTCATTTTGATCATTTTTGGGGGGTGTAGAGTCAAAAATGTCAAGGTGTAACAACTGTCTGACACCATAATGAAGAAAAAAGCATGTTTAATGAAAACCTTAATCAGTTTGTCATAATCATTATTTCTTTCTTCACAGTATATTAGAACACATTTTGTCTGCCAAAGGTCATGTGGTGTGACCAACATGGAAAAAAAGGGAAATTATATCATATAGAGCTTGACTGTGTGTCAAGGTCAGTGCAGTAAGTCTCTTAAAATATCATGTTATTTGACCTTTAATGAAAAAGCAAGGCTAGTTTAGGCTGTGAGATAGTGCAATTCACACACACACACACACACACACACACACACAAAGTGATTAAAGTATTTGTACAATTGGTGGTAAAGTAATTACATTTAAACTTAAAAATGATTATATAATTTTAGTACAGTTTTTGTACTTTTGTTGGATGTTTTTGTCATTTCAATACTTTTTTATGGCTTTAGTTTTTTATTAAATAAAATGTTTTTAATACGTCAACATTTATTTTATTTCAAGCGACAACAAACGTTTCTATGGTTTCAGTTTCTTCCAAGTTTCAATTGACTATAATAATATCCCACATGCATACAAAGAGAACATTTCTAAGAATATGTATAGTATTTTAGCTATTTTTTTTTCTTGACCATGCTCACTCATATTTGTCACTGATCACTCTGTACTGTACATAAGTATTATATTATATTTTGATGCATAACTTATCCGGTACCAATTGTCCAATGTGCAGTTTTTATAAGCAGTCTGACTTGAGATATTTACCTTGGAAAAAAATCAAAATAAAGCATTAGCAACTGAATATTAACACATTGTCAGCCATTTACAATGCCACTTTTGTAACCACCTTCCTGTCCTCTTCAAAGTGTTTTCTTATTGTCACATTCCTTTTTTAAATAGTAATAGTCTCAGGAAGAGATTCATCTTTGCACGGTGAAAAGAGCTTATCAGCGGTCCGGACAGGGCTCACTCGCCCTCTCATTAATTATCAGACGTCCCAGAGCTGATCCATCAGGGAATGAGGCATCTAGAGCTCCACTAAGAGAGCACTTTCTAGAGATACGGTTTCTGTGTTACATGCTCTCGTATTGCTTCTTCTCTGTGGTTCGACTGTGGAATTCCTCCCATGACAGAGCAGTTCTTTGAGTGTTTTCCTTTCTGGACCTCTCGAGTGGGGCTTTAGAGGGAGTTTCTCTCCTAAAGACATCTGTTCTCAAATTAATAGCCTCGCGTAACACAGTGGGGTTTCAGTCAAATCCTTTCTGCCCTGGGAAATGTTTCGTGTCAACACTGTGATTGTGTGTGTTTGGCCATCCAGGCTGACATGTTCTCAAACAGAGTTTGCTGAGGACAGAAGCCTACAGCCTCTGCTGTTTTGCAAGATTTGACGCTCATGCGAGATCAGGGTGCGTGAGACGTTTCTCAGGTTCAGGCTTGTTTAGAAATATTTCACTTTACTGAAGCTATTTTGGAATTATTACTTTTAACTTTTGGTTCAGTGCAAATGTCTTTTTCTTATACGCTCATTATAATTTATTACACTGTGTAATAGTCTTGCGTTCCTACCAGAGCAACTTGGAACAAATATGATTTTCACATGTTATGCAGCAACAGAGAAATGTCTTTTGACGTCGGCTTTATCTGACTCGACCACAGAAACTTTTAGAAAATTCTGTCATCATTTGCTCAGCTTCGTTTCATTCCAATCCTTATGACTTTCTTCCATAGAACATGAAAGGAAATATTAAGTAGAATGTCCATCTGCTCTACTGAGAATAGACCATGATTCCATGCAATGACCAGCAAAGAAGAACCATAAATGTAGTCCATATTACTAATGCTCTATATTCCATAACATATTTGCATATGTGTGAGCATAAATGAGACCTATGTTGGGTTTTCAGCTAAAAAATACTAAATTTTCAGTCTGTGCTTCACTCAAACATAGTGCAGGGCTTCGAGAGGCATGTAGTACACAAGTAGTTTGGTCTGATGTGATATTTCTATCATGTTTTTTTTTTTTTTTTTGGATTTGAATTAAGCATCTCGTTTTGTCTTTCATGGAACAGAGTCATACAGGTTTGAAATTTATTTTACGCATTTTACATTTCATCCAAAGCAACTTGCTTTGCATTTAAGATATACATTTTATCAGTTAATGTATTCCCTGAGAATCAAACCCATGACCTTGGCATTACTAGCACTATGCTCTACTGTTTGAGCTGCAGGAATGCATTTATGGAATGTCATGACGACCAATCAATTCTGAGGTGAACTATTGTTTAATGGTTACAGAAAATTGGCAAAATTAAGAAGTTTAGAGGACATCTGGATAACACCTCAACAAAATGCAAGTTTTTGACATGCATTTTGTTTGGAGCTTACCTGTGCTCTCTGTTTTGGAGAATACTCAGCTGTTTCAAGTAAACCGCTCGGGGAGATATGGACAGTTTTATTCGTATGATAGAACAAAATAGACTTAGTAGGCATTGGATCTTTACTATCTCTAATTAGGTCTTTTATTTTGCATTTTAGGCTCATTTTGAGCACGAAGTAAGTGCTTTCTCCAAATGAATTTGTTGCAAGTATAAATGCTCTTTTGATGATTTTGTTTTCATATCAGGGTATACAGGAGTGCGTGTGTGTTTGAAGTACTGCGTTGTGATTGCGGAACTTCTGCAAATGTTTCAAATTGTGCACCAAAAAAGTTCTGCACTCTGTTCAAACCCTGTTACATAAGTGGCTTTCGCACCGGAGGAACCTTTCATAGTTCCTAGAACTATTGGCAGAAGTACCCGCTTTTTGGCGTGTTCGCACCGCAGGAACTGGGAACAATTTTAGTTCTAGGAACTCCGTTTGGAGGAACTAAATTAGCTCCTACTTCAGAGTAGGGTCTAAAACAGTTCTATAGGAACTACCAGTGACATAAGTGTACGCTGATTGGCCAAACGCATACAAAACACCGGCTACCCAGCATTTTTAAAAAGCCATGTAAAAATACTTACTCCATGAACATGGAAAACAGCGATAACGGCATTTACCTGTTGTCTGCAGTGTTGTGTTCTTTTCTCAGCCTCGAAATGTAACACTGCAAGTTGTCATCATAGGAGATTTCGTCTCTTAGCCCAAGTTTTTGCTCTTTCAGTCACGTAAATTGTGCATTTACATTCCATCTCCGTTATCACGAATCCCAAAACATACAACATAAACAGCTCCGATCATGGCATTCTTGTTGATGTTTGTAAATGCCGCAAATAAAGTCGCCACTGTCAGACGCTTCAGAGTTCCTGCTGCCGATGCGAATGCAATCTAATCCTTACCCTAACCATATAGTAAGTACATGTAGTTAATTAATATTACTCAGTACTTAAATGTATAATTACACTATATCAAGGACACCTTAAAATAAAGTGTAACCATACTTTGATTTAAAGGGTTAGTTCACCCAAAAATGAAAATTAGGCTGCGTTTGACTTACCCCCGAGGCATCCTAGGTGTATATGAATTTCTTCTTTCAGACGAATCCAGTCGGAGTTATATAAAAAAATTGTCTTTGATCTTTCAAGCTCTATCATTGCAGTCAGCGGGTGTTGCATTGCTTCAGACCAAAAGAAGTTAAATAAAAAGCGCCCATCCGTAAAAAAAGTGTCTCACACGGCTCCGGGGGGTGAACAAAGGCCTCCTGTAGCAAATCGATGCGTTTTTGTGAGAAAAATAACCATATTTAAAACGCAATAATCACTTTAATCTAGCTTGCGCTCACTGTTGTAAACGGAAGCAGTTCCGGG
>NW_015652189.1:94901-105451 GCF_001515625.1 Sinocyclocheilus rhinocerous | reverse complement strand
AGAGCTTGAAAGATCAAAGACTATTTTTAATATAACTCCGACTGGATTCGTCTGAAAGAAGAAAGTCATATACACCTAGGATGCCTCGGGGGTGAGTAAAACGCAGCCTGATTTTCATTTTTGGGTGAACTAACCCTTTAAAGTGAATAGTTAGTACATGACTAACTTGAAACCGATAACTGTGTCTCTTTTCATTATTGATGATAATTATGCTCGACTGTCATGCAAGTTAAAGGTGCAATAGGTGATTGTCTTCAGAAACATTTTTTGTTATGCTGCTTGAAACCGGTGAATGACACATGATGTAGCCCAGCGGTTCTCAATTCCAGTACGCGTGCAAGGGAAATCCGTTGAAGTTTACTTCACTTCGGAACATTCATTCACGGATTTGCGCTGCGCAGCGTCTTCACACACAGACGAAACTTACTAGAGAAGTGTGAAGTATGACATAATATACCTCTTTATGACATATAAATACTATTTAAATTCACGTCTTGCACACTTTAATGCCCTTTGCATGGAACAGCTCGCTTCGAACTGGAATCATGGCGGAATATCCGGTGATGTACACTTCCCAGGGCACTCACGGTCGAATAGAACAAACGTCGCACGTGATAAGAGATGCATATGAAATGTGCAGAGCAGGAGGGCGCGAGGATTGGAATTGGGAACCGCTGATGTAGCCTATTGTAATGTCGTCTCTGGTGTTCTGGTCTGTGAGCGTAAATGCCTTCAGGGGGGCGTGGCCTTGGACGGCGATTGCAGAGAGGGTGGGACGTTCGCTTTCAGTGCTATCAGGCTAAAGTTAGCATTTTTAAAGATCTCCTACTGCACCTTTAATTTCTTTATGGCTAAAATTGCAGTGTACTGCCATGTAATCAGTGTTTTAAAGGAGCAACTAACATGAAATATCACAGCCTGAATAAGAGTGCATTTCAGGGAAAGTGCAAAAATCGGGATAAATAGGCCTATGAGATTATCTGTTATTGCGTGCCTCTGCCCTGTGGCTGAATAAATCTGTCCTTTGCTGGCAGCAATTGGGTTGCGCCCCATAGGATCAGTCTCATAAAAGTGTAGCAGGGCTTGAGCGCGGCTATCAGTCACACCGTAAAAACCCGTGCTACTGAATGCAAAAAAAGTCCTGAGAGCCTCATTGACTAGGGTTTCTAATAAATGTTTCTAATAAAAAACTGTAAGTGTTTAAACAACAGTCTGTAAGACAGTGCTTTCTACATAATATTAGAGCAAGCATTTATTTACAGTGCATGTGTCACTACAGGCATATTAAAATGACAGGATGTTTTGACAATTTCTGACTAATTTGTTCTCCCTTAGGTACCATTACGTCCCCATTATGGATATAGCCATGGATGTGTTTTCTCTATGTGATAGAACAGTGTGGGAAAGGCTATGGAAAATCCCTATCACCAAGCACAGGAAGTCACATGTGAACAGGGACTGTGTAACATCAGATTGACTGTAAACAAAGCTTGCCCTCTAGTGGACTGATTGTTCAATCACAGCAGGATGGAATGCAGTAGCTGGTGTGACATTTATTGATGTGCCATTTAAATGTGAGTTATAATAATAACACGCTTTCCATTTGTAGGGAATTTCGCCAGGACCTCGTTTACCAGCGAATGGGCATCCTGTAGATGTAACAGGCCAGACCCAACAGCAGAGGCCTCCGGTTCTCAGTTCTCAGCAGAAGAACCCAGGCCAGGACCAGAACCTTCAAAGACCACTGGGTCAACCGCAGCTCAATATCCCTGATACAGTGAGTGCTGCCGTTGCTTCTTGCCTAAATACGGTGGTTTTATAAATGTTTTCTGATAGGTAAATTAATTTTATAGCTCACAGAAAGAGAATTAGCTTTAATCTACTTAAGTGTCACACATTTGTCTAAGGGTAAGTTTATTTTTCAATAAAGTCAATTTCTGTATGGGCACATACCTTAAAGTCATGGCCACAAAACTCTATTGAATCTCTACCACTGTTCATTTAGCATTGCGTGACAAGATGCCATACATGTATGACAGATTATACAAAGTAGGTTACTACTGGACCCTGCTTTGATTGATTGATTGATTGATTGATTGATATATATCATAGCGGCACCCCTGTGATTGACCACTCACATTTTGGCCAATTGTAATCTATGGAACTTTTATTCCTAAACTACAACAATGTGCTTTTGCTGTACATTTTTCAGGAGAAACTGAGCACACAGGATAAGTTCAGTCGTCATCTAACACGACCTCCACCAGACTACAAACAACCTCGCAATGGAGTTGGAGCTCAACAGCCAAGCTTATATGCAGGTGTGGAATGTATTTTCATTGTCCTATAATATGGGAATGTAATATCTAGTTCAGTCATGAAACTCTAGATGGCACGGACTGATAGGACCTTCACATGCAATCTGTTCAATCACATAAATGTACTACGCATGCTGATTGGCCTCTGCTGATTCTGTAGCCAATGAGATTTCTTGCTCAGCATTTAAATAGGCTGTTGCTGTGTTCACCCTAAGCTCTTCCTGCAGCACGCTATCAGAATTCCTCTAAAACCTTCCAGCTCCACCTGTCTACAGCAAGTCCGTACTGGCTTAGCAGCAGCAGGATGCGTAGTAGATCTAGTCTGACAAAATACATCAGGGGTTCTCAACTCTGACCCTCAGTGTTCACTTTCCTGCAGAGTTTAGCTTCAACCTTGATCAAACCGGCCTGTCAGTAACTTTCTAGTAATCCTGAAGGCCCTGATTAGCTTGTTCAGGTGTGTTTGATTAGGGTTGGAGCTAAACTCTGCTGGAAAATGGACCCAGAGGGCCAGAGTTGAGAACCCCTGAAATACATTAACGTTAAATGCATCAACATGCTAAAACTATTCAGAGTTGTCATGATTGAACTACATTTTAATGAAGTTAATGAATTATACTCACACTGATGATGTGGTACGATTAATTGAACCTAGGTTTGGATTAAAGGGGTCATATGATGTTGCTAAAAAGAATATTATTTTGTGTATTTGGTATAATGCAATGTGTTTACGTGGTTTAAGCTTCAGAAAACACATTATTTTCCACATACCGTACATTATTGTTACACCTTTCTGCCCTGCCTATCTGAAATGATTGGCCAGCTATCCAGTGCGTTGTGATTGGCTGAATACCTCAAGGACGTGATGGAAATGTTACGCCCCTTACCATATTTGGAAACACACAGCATCTCCACGACATGGTGATGGCGGCATCTATACTACAGCGAGAATAAAAGTTACAACTTCTTTCTTTGCGTATACATTTGGGCGATGTTATGCAAATCTTCGCACACTGATGTAGATTTGTGGGGGCGTGTTTGAATGAGGTGTTTTAGGAAGGTGTGGATGAGTCTTAACTGTTAGAAAAAATACCTCTTTGGGTTTGAGACTTTAATCTTTCGACTTTACAGATCTTATATATGCACGGACAGCTTGTAACATTCCAAAGGCAAAGCAAAACATGAAATCGCGTCATATGACTCCTTTAAGCAACCACACCAAATCTTGACTTCGATATTAGTCATTATCAGTACGCTACTGCTTGGTAAATCAGTATTTTACATCACAGATCATTTTTATGAATATGCAACAGGCAATGGGTCAGACCAAAGTGACATCCAACCCTTGTCATGCCACCTGCTTAATGGACAGGGTACCAAGATGGTGCCCACGTCAGTAGAGAGAAGGTTTCCACTTGGACAAGACCGTAATTCAGGACCCACAGGTGCTCAAGCTTGCGCAAACCAGCTCCGACAGCAACCCAGCAGCCTGATCCGAATAGGGCTTCAGCAAAACAAGCCGCAGTTCCATGGGACAAACAGCCAGAGTGCCCCTTTTCAATCGAGCACTCAGCATGTGAGGACGAGCATCAGTCAAGATTCCCTGCTGGGGCAAAGATTGGGTGACATGATCACCAATACCAGCAGGATGGACACTGCTTTGAACTGGGCGAACAGCGCCAAACAGAGCGGAGCTCCAACAGGACTAGATGTCAAAATGCTCCCCAATACAGTGATGCCCCAAAGTGACATTCATTTTCCTCCGAGGTCTATTTGTCCACCTAACCAGGTGGCACCTCATTCTAGTCTGCTACCCATAAACCCTGCAATCAGAAGCTCTGCTCCCAGAGCCAGTCAGCCTAGGATACCCCCTCTACCTGGGGTGACTTGCCTGACACAGTCGTCCCCCGAACAGCAGGGCTGTCCGACCACATTTGGAGAGCTGAGCCAAAGCCCAGCAACTTATCAGAACAACCAGGCAGGCCGATTGACCTTTGATTTCTTACCAGAGGATGATAACACGGTACCAGGGATAAATGCAGACTCAGATTTCATTGACTCCCTGCTCAAATCAGGTTCAGGCACTGATGACTGGATGAAAGACATCAACCTGGAGGAAATTCTAGGTGGACATTCGTAAAATAGATTCAAAGCATGAGAATTTAGTTTGAACTGACTGTATTAGCAGCCTGACGTGAAAGGCCTGTTCATTTTATTATTTTATTATCCCTCTATTTGTGTGGAAAACAAATGTATATGTTCTATTATATTGTTGGGTTGATCCTTCATACCATCTACTAACATGTTGTACAGTTTAATGTTCATGGCTTCAGTGTTTTAAATCCACCACACAGTACCCCCAAATCCATACCAGTTATCATTCAAATGCTGTGAGATTTCTGTTAGAGCTTTTGTTACCAATCCGTTAGCACAGAGATTAATGTAAAAGAAACTGTGATTCGACTGCCATGATAGAGCCACTGAGCATGACAGCGGCACTTAAGAAGCTGTTTTTTTTTTTTTTTACTTTGTTATACTTTGTTTGTTCTGGCTCTTATAGTCAAGGTTCATCTTAAATGTTATAATATTGAAATGCTTTTGCATACCATAAAAGTACAGATCTGTTTTGAATATCCATTCTGAAATTATATATCAACGGGTATTAAAAAAAGAGCCATTTATGTATCATTTTATTATACATCCAAAAGAGGAAATCTGTAAAGGGAATACACATATGTTCAGAATGTTAGATGTTAGATGTAACTGATAAGGTCGACCTTCTTTAGAAAGACGTTATAAGTTCTTATTGGTAATATTGTATTTATACATCTGTATTTCAGTATATAAAATATTTTTTCTATTTCTTTTCTATAATGCACTATAATTCTGTCATAAAAGTGTATATCCTATTATGTCAATTTAGCCTTTGATAATAAACTACATAAAAGAAGAACCTTTACAGCACATTTTGACAATTTGTTTTCTTATATTTCAGGTCAGATGGAAGTGAAGTGCCACAAGGCTCTGTCTTAGGTCCTCTGTTGTTTTTACCTGTTTCAGAAAATCTGATCAAATCAGCAGTAATCCATCTTTTCTACATTGAACACCTGTTAGATTCCTAAACAATTGTAAAATACTGATCCTTATAAAGTCCTTAGTATCTAAGCAATCTTCATTCAATCACACTGTAGTCCATAACTCACTAAATTCACATGATTATTTTTAATTCTGAACTATAAAAATATAAGTTTACCATGTTTTGTTTTCCCATTCTCACAAACAAACCAAATATCACAGTCATGAGACCAATATATATTTTTTTTTTTAGATAAAGTTATTAGGTAACACTTTACATCATGGTTCTATGTTAATATTAGTTAATGCAAAGTAACAATGAAATAACCATGAACAATAATTTTACAGTATTTATTGGTTAATAATATAAATTTTTACATATATTTGTGATGCTTCATGGTATTTAGTCAAGTCAGTTAATTATGATGATATAACAAATTCAGAATGAATAATATAACTTTTGTTAATTAACATAAATCTAGACTAATAAATGCTGTAAAAAAAAAGTTAACTTGCTGAATCTTATTGTAATGTATTGCCTTTCTTTAATTAACAATACTGGCATGCAGCAGTAATTAAATTAAAATATAAAAATAAAATACTACATACATGATTTATACCAGATAGGAATCAAAGACTGCAAGGCTTTGAATAACGGTCTTGACTTAAATTGATTAAACCCTGTAACTTGAGACATCAGCTTTTTCCATCATGACTTGAGACTTGAGCGATTAAGTCTTGAGACTTGATACAAGCAATTTGAACCCATATCGGATCTAAATAGGACAAAAACAGTATGGAGGCAAAATGAAATAGCTCCAGAATAGACTTAAACATCTGTGGGACATGTGTAAACCAGATTTGAATATATTTCTAACAATCGAGGAAAAGACCTAGCTTTTTTGCCATGTGTTTACATATTTTAGGTTTTCACTTTTGTTAAATGCTCAGATGCCAAAATGGTCAAATGGGCAGGTTGTGAAAGGTAATGTTATTAAGGTTCACAAGCCAAAATCAAAACCAATAAAATATTCTTTATTGCAGGCCAGGAGAGATATGCTACAAATCAGGTGACCTGCTATAATCCTCTTCAGAAAAAAGGCACTGTCCCATTCCAGTCAATAACAGAACCCTCCCACTTGGTCCTAATGGTGATCTCTACAGAGGGAAACTTTTTCTCTGGGTCTCCTTGAATATCATTATTTTCAGCTTCCCAGTGATGGGAGTGTGTATCTGAAATACAAAAGAGCAATACAATATATACATTTGAAATGTCTGGTTCACACGATTATAACAAGCAGGCGGCAACAGGCGTGGGCAGAAGCTAATGACTGTACCTATGGTGAGCATTGTTGTGTTGAGCTGAGTTGGTTGGCCATTGTAGAAGTAAAGGTGGAAAAGATGCTCCATCTTCCAGTCAGAGAGCAGCGAACGGTTTGGGCTGAACAAAACACTGTAGGTGCCATTGATGTTGCACACCCAGATAGGTAGCTTGGGGGTTTTCAGCATACTGCCCACCTTAGGAAAAAAGGATCAACACAACATGGATGTGTTCAAAATATAATAGACTACAGTGCAGTAATACAGAAGCTAAGAAGCCAAGTGGGAGTCGATGCAGCAGCACACTTTAAGTAAAGACATACAAAATGAAACCAGAAAAGCATTAATTCACTCTGGGTATTAGCTTAGAACAAATCACATAAATCAAAAACATGCGGAAGAAAAAAAAAAACATGAAAATTATATCAAAGATTTTCCACAGTTGATGTTGACAATGTATGAGAACACAAGGACGCAGGATTTCTTAAGAATGCATATTGAGAAACGTCTTTATTATGCACTAAAGTGACTTCAAATTCAAGGGCTTCATTTTGAACATTAGATTCCTTAGAGAATATGCCCGCTTTCTCTCTCTCACACTCTCTCTCTCTCTCTTTTTAAGTGCCTAGAGATTCTCCAAATCAGTATGGCAATCTCGAGAATCAAAACTGGTGGCTCAAGTATCTTGTTTTTTTTACAGCATTTACTCATTTGTTGCCTATATTTGACCTAATGAAAAATTTTCAGAGAAAGTGACGGAGAAAGACCAAACCCCTGCAACCCCCAGAAAACACATAGGATGGGTGCATCAAAGATTTTCCACAGTTGATGTTGACAATGTATGAGAACACAAGGACGCAGGATTTCTTAAGAATGCATATTGAGAAACGTCTTTATTATGCACTAAAGTGACTTCAAATTCAAGGGCTTCATTTTGAACATTAGATTCCTTAGAGAATATGCCCGCTTTCTCTCTCTCACACTCTCTCTCTCTCTCTTTTTAAGTGCCTAGAGATTCTCCAAATCAGTATGGCAATCTTGAGAATCAAAACTGGTGGCTCAAGTATCTTGTTTTTTTACAGCATTTACTCATTTGTTGCCTATATTTGACCTAATGAAAAATTTTCAGAGAAAGTGACGGAGAAAGACCAAACCCCTGAAACCCCCAGAAAACACATAGGATGGGTGCAGTACCAGGGGGAGCTGTGCATGGTGGACTTGTTCTCTGTTCCAGAGCAGATATCCGACGTGACTGCGAGTCAGGACCCCGTGGAGAGGCTGGGCGAGTGCTTCGTCTTGCTCATCGTTCAGTGACGTACCGTTGAAGACATGAGGGGTCGCACGGCCCGTCAACAGCAGGTTTAATAAAGCCTAATGAATGTAGAGATAATTTGACACAATTAAACACTAACAAATCACAAGAACAAAAATCTTTTAAAAAACCTTCCTTACCTGTCGACAAACAGAGTTCCCCAAGCTCACATGCAAAAGATGAGTGGTGGTACAGTCAAAGTCAGCCCGTATCCTACAAATTTAGAGACTTGCGTAATTCAGTCACTCATTTAATTCATTTAAAATACTAAAATAATTTTAAAATTATTAAAATACTTTATTTATTCTTATTGCAGCTCCATGTTCTTTTATCAATTGACTGTATTACAAATTAAAGCTGACTAAAATAATGAGGTAGTTCTCAGGCACTAGAGATGTAGAGTATTAATGATTAGAAAAGATTTGTTTCTAAATATACTAGTGTTCAAAAGTTGGTAACATTTTTAATGTTTGTTTGCATTTATTTGATCACAAATACAGCAGAAACAGTAGTATTATGTCTTAAGATTCAATTACAATTAAATTACAAATTTAATGAACTTTTTTCTATTTTAATATATTTAAACGTAGTTTATTCATGTCACGGCAAAGCAGAATTAGTATATTATACATAATCCCTCATATATATATATATATATATATATATATATTATTATTATTATTATTATTATTTTATTTTTTTTGGAACAGTGTAAATGTCTTTACTGTCACTTTTGATCAATTTAATGCTTCCATGCAGAATAGAAGTACTACTTTCTTGCAAGAAAACCTGTAGACCTACCTGTCAATAGTCCTGGAGAAGATAAGGCTATACAGAAAAAGTATGATTCCATGGCTTCCTTCTTCCTTAAACTACACACATTCAGGTGAAAGTTAATCCAACATAAATGCAAGTTTGATACAGCCAGTATTTCCTAATAATACATCATTTTTGTTTTTAAATGTACCTACACATTGGATGTGCTCGCATATAAATGATCTAACATCATCTTTCTTTTTAAAGGTGAAAAGCTGCAACTGTGGAATTAAAAAAAAAAAAAGAAATTAAACAATTACATTTTTTTAAGCATGTTTTGTTAGCATGTTTTCATAAACTGCATGTACTCTCTCTGTGAAGTTGTCCAGTTTGTAGTCCATGTGGGGGGTGAAACAGCGCTCTGACGTGACCAAGCAGACGGTGGCTGTCTGCTCCTCACCAGCTGTCCACAAGATGTCAGTTAGAGCGGCTGCCAGCGCCTTCCTCTGCTCCTTCTCCCCTACCGTCACCATACTGAGAACGAGAGACAGAAAGAGTCTGTCGGAGCTGTGATACAGTGGACTGTGCAGCACCACAACATTCTCATTTCATTTCAGACCAATCAAAAATCTTTATTTGAATGACACAAGTGATTTCAACTGCAATATACTGTATGTATATTATCATTATACATTCTTATTATTTATTATTGTTAAAATTTTTTTACATTAGATTATAGAAATAGCAATATTTTGGAGCCCTTAACCCCACTCCTACCCCAACCATAAATGTGACCCTGGACCACAAAACCAGTCATAAGGGTCAATTTTTCAATAGCTGAAAGCTGAATACATAAGCTTTCCATTGATGGATGGTTTGTTAGGATAGGACAATATTTGGCTGAGATACAACTATTTGAAAATCTGGAATCTGAGGGTGCAAAAAAATCTAAATACTGAGAAAATCACCTTTAAAGTTGTTCAAATGAAGTTCTTAGCAATGCATATTACTAATCAAAAATTAAGTTTTGATATATTTACGGTAGGAAATTTACAAAATATCTTCATGGAACATGATCTTTACTTAATATCCTAATGATTTTTGGCATAAAAGAAAAATCGATAATTTTGACCCATACAATGTATTGTTGGCTATTGCTACAGATATACCCCAGCGACTTAAGACTGCTTTTGTGCTCCAGGGTCACAAATCTTCTGATAGAAATGTAAAAGTTACTACTGGCTGACAATCTGAAATCTTCTCCTCTTCCATAGTTATATCCCATACAAATATATAAACTTGGGAAAAAATTTTATTAATTAATTAATTAATCACCTTTGCATTGTGCACTCTGAGTTCATTGGCCGGTTGAAGAGCAAATATTTAATAATATAAGCCTGAACCACCATCTGAATAGCACAGGCTCCTCCCTGCAAGAGAACAGAAAGAGAAACACTGTTTAGGCTCACATTTGTCATGCATTTCTCTCAAAAATTCCACATGACAATTTCCTTTAACTGTAATTGCCATTTCAGAATGCAGGACTTCCATGTTAATGATCTAACACAACAAATATGAATATGATTAATCCAAAAGCTACACTCTAAAAAATGCTGGGTTGTTTCAACCCAACTTTGGGTCAAATATGGACTAACCCAACTTTTGGGCTAAAATTTTAATGTAAAAATGTAACCCAACGGTTGGGTTAGTCCATATTTGGCCCAAAGTTGGGTTGAAACAACCCAGCATTATAGTGTATTAGAGTGTAA